>NC_056735.1:1463635456-1463782956 GCF_019279795.1 Protopterus annectens
AGGTTCCTGAAAGACCAACATCAACCAGAGAGAGAGATGAAGTGATGGAGGAGGGTCTGGATGAATGATGGAAGAGTCTTTCTTGGTGGAATGGATATTGCAGCCTGGGTGAAACAGTCTCCGGGTGGAAACATGGTACTTACAAGGGAGGAGTGCTGGATCAGATAAAGAGAGGATCCAAGACTAGGGTCAGATCTGAAGCCTTAGGAACTTTCAGGGATTGACCAGAAGATGATAAATGATCTGATAACAGCTTTTTGGTTTATTTACTCTTCTTTTTTCTTCCAGCATCTTAAGATTCTTCTTGATCCTGCACATGTTCATCACAAGGTTAAGACCATGTTCACTGTACAATACTCACCAAATACTATCCTTAAATAAAATACTCTCAACCTCTCAGTGAAATGACAAAACAATTTTTACACATAACTGCTGTCTGTACAATCAACTAAGCTACTGCTGCCTGTACAATCCACTAAGCTGCATGTGGGCTTTCTCTTTAGTCACTTCCACCTCTGTAAAATTTCAGAATGTATAAATGTTACTAATGTTTGTGCATAAATGTAAACAGAAGAAATCTACTCTATGTTTAACTGAAACTTAATATAATGCAATGCAAGCAAAAGGAGCTTTTCTCCCCAGGCCTCCACTGAAAATGGGTATTAACTAGTCAGACTTTTCCTGCAAACCAAGACAAATAAATATAAATTCTCACCCAGACATGTGGGACAATTTCCCAGCAGAAGCAGCATACAGAGGAAGGGAAACCTCTCCGGCAGAGAGAGAGAGAAGACCATTAATAACCAGTTTGTTTTTCCTTTCAAATAATGCCCTAGATCTAAAAGCTGTATAAATAGAGCATTGTTCCTCAAGATGAACAGCCCCTAAACAGTAAGTGCACTTGGACTGTGTGCCAGAGTTGGAGATCTTGTGACCTCAAGCCATTAATTTCTTAAATACTGAAGGTTTTACTGACATGGCAAAAAGTAACTTACGCAAGTAATCAAAAAGCAGAAACACCAACAACAATAATTATATAAACTGGAAAAACATTTTACCATCAAGTAAAAAAGCTACCACTACTAAATGGTAAATGATGGGTAAATGGTGAAGATCCAAGATATCCAAAAAATTAGCTTTTACTTAGCTGAATCCAGACTCAGCAATGAAGATCAATTCTGTAGAAAATGAGCTGCAAACGAGATCAGAGGTAACTCTCTAGTTACACTGCATTATGGTTTAAGTGAGGTGTCTGAATTCTGGCTCCACATCCAGGAGTGGCCGAAGACAGATCAGAGATGGATCCGATGATCCATCTATTGAGGAATAGAGGGAAGAGACATCAGGTCATGCAAATTTTCCACACTATCTCAATGCAGTCAACACATCATCTCTCCCTCCAAAGAAATAAAATGGCTTCCAGTAATGGCCTTAGACTTTAAGCTGCTAAATGGGAAATACTGTCCCAATCCATAAACGGAAAATCAATTCACAATATTACCTATTCGGATAAGAAGATCAAGGTGCCTTTTCCTTTACAAGACCTTGTTTTGTTCTAGCTGGTGCTGAGAAGGCTTTCCATAAAACTTCACCAGCATGCCTGAACCTACTACCTACAAACGTTAAAAATGAGCAGAAACTTACAGAATGAGTGTAAAAGTACAGTTTTGTACCTACCATAAATGTAGATGTTCGAGTGTTAATACAGCTGCAGTCATAACAGATGGGTTCTCCTGCCGTCAGGTCGGTCGGCCGGCCGAATTCCAAAGTCTAGGTCCGGCGTCGGTTGTCGTCGCTTCTTCCCTGACGTCAGTGCGACAGGGGTATAAAGGAACCAGCCGACGCCATTTTCTTCAGTTTTTCTTGCCCCAGATGTCAGGTGCCCCCAGAAGGAAGGCAATACATAAATGTGTGTAATAATGCAGTGCAATATAATCAAAATACAGTAGTTGCAAGCAAATACATCATAAATGAATACCCCAATCAGGTTGTATGAGGATGTGTTAGCCTATAGGCCTGTCCCAAGAGGGGAAGGAGGGAGGGAAACCTGGACTGCAGCTGTATTAGCACTCGAACATCTACATTTATGGTAGGTACAAAACTGTACTATGTTCATTGTGCATACAGCTGCAGTCATAACAGATGGGTAGAATCCCAAAGCTAAGAAAGGGGTGGTAGGCACTAGGTGGAACTAGGAGGAGCCAAAATGCCCTGCAAGACTGCAGTGGCAAAGCCTACTCTAGATTTGGAGTATAATGGTAGGTTGTAGTGCTTGGAGAAGGTATGCACAGAACTCCAAGTGGCTGCTTCCAAAATATCCTTGGTAGGAACTTCTCTGAGGAAGGCTGCAGAGGTGGCTGTGGCCCTGGTGGAATGAGTTCTAATGCCTGTAGGTACTGTTTTGCCATGAAAGGAATAGCAAAAGCATATGCAGTGGGCTATCCATTTTGAGATTGTCTGTTTGGAAATTGGCTTTCCTTGAGATCCTACCGCATAGGCCACAAAGAGCTGTTCTGATTTTCTGAAAGGCTTTGTTCTGTCCAAATAATAACGCAGTTGTCTGTGGATGTCCAAGGAATGTAGTAATCTCTCCCCTTTGTTTTGAGGACTAGGATAAAAAGTAGGTAAATGTATGGCCTGATTTAAAGCTACCCTGGATACCACTTTAGGCATAAAGGACAGGTTGGTTCGTAAGGAAACTCTGTCCTGATGGAAGATGATAAAAGGCTGGACAGCCATGAGAGCCTGTAGTTCTGAAACTCTATGAGCTGAGGCGATAGCCAGAAGGAAAGCTGTTTTCCAGGACAAATATTGCAAATCTGATGAGGCAGCTGGCTCAAAGGGAGGCAAGGTCAGTTTTTCCAGAATGAAATTAAGATCCCAAGCAGGTATTGGTTGTTTCCTTGGAGGTCTTAAATTCTTAGCCTCTCTGAGGAACTGTCTTAAGAGAGGGTGAGAGAATAAAGGTGGATCAGTGTTGTAATTCTGCAGAAATGGCTGAGGCATGGATTTTGATGGAGGAGAAAGAAAGTCCACTGCTTAGCAGTTCAGCCAAATATTGTAGTATTTGAGGTAAATTCAGTTTTCCAGGATCCTGGCCCTTTTTCTCATTCCACACACAAAAACGTTTACATTTTGCGGAGTAAGCTTTTCTAGTTGATGGCTTTCTGGCCTCCAAAATGACATCCTGCACCTCCTTGGAGAGTAGGGCCTGTTGTGATGCTTAGGAATCTTCCATGCGGCTAGATTGAGTGTTTTTAGCTGGCTGTGAAGAGTTTTGAAGCTGTGCCGAGTCAGAAGAAGAGGCATTAGAGGCAGGGTCCATGGTGGCGAATGCGTCAAGCTCCTCAGGAGTGGGTACCAGTGTTGCCTTGGCCAGTCCGGAGCAATGAGAATCATCTTTGGTTTGTCTGCTCTGGTTTTCAATAGAACTTTGGGCAGCAGAGGAAGAGGTGGGAAGGCATAAACTGTCATTGATGTCCAACTGAAAGAGAGAGCGTCCACTCTCCAGGCTTTTGGATGGAAGATCCTTGAGCAGAATTTTGTCAATTGATGATTTTTGTGGGAGGCAAAGAGATCTATATCTGGCCTTCCCCATTCTTGGATTATTTCTGTAAAAACTTTTGGATGCAATTTCCATTCATGTTGATCTGTCATATTCCTGCTTAGGTTGTCTGCCAGTGTGTTTTCCTTGCCTGGCAAGTACTGTGCTTGTAGTTCCATTTGTAAGTCCATGGCCATGTTCCAAAGTGACATGGCCAGTCTGCATAGGGGGTAAGAATGTGTTCCTCCCTGTTTATGTACCACATAACTGTGGTGTTGTCCATTCTTATCAATAGTTGACCTGGTTGTAGAAGGTCCTTGAAAGCTATAATAGCATTTATTACTGCTAGCATTTCTTTTTGATTGATGTGAAGGTGCTTTCTTTTTGGGACCATTTGCCCTGAATGCACCGATCTGTCATGTGCGCCCCTCAGGCATAGTCCGAGGCGTCTGTTGTAATGACTTGATTTGCTTGAGGCTTGTTGAATGGAAGACCTGTGTTTGTTTGACATGCTTGAGCCCACCACAGAAATTCCTTTTGCAGACATGGAATTAGTGGTATTATTGTTTCCAAACTGTGGCTGTGTTGAGACCATATGTTTTTCAGGTACCATTGTAGTTTCCTCATATGCAGCTTTGCACATGGGATATAATAAGATGCAAGACGCCATGAATCCCAGAGCCTGCAGGATTTTCCTTGCAGTCAGCCTGGTGCAATTTGCTAGTGTTCTGAAGTACTGAATTAGTTGCCCCTTCTTCTCTGGCGTGAGGTAGGCCATCTGGGTGTTTGTGCCCAAATTGGCACTCAGGAAAATTATCTTCCGAGAGGATATTAGCCTTGATTTCTTTTTGTTGACTGCGTATCCCAGAAAGTTCAACAACATTATTACATAAGCCAGATGTTTCAGAAGAATGTGCTTGCTGTCCGCTTGGATCAGGCAGTCGTCCAAATAGGGGTATATTTGTATCCCTTGAAGTCTGCAGTAGGCAATTACTGATGCAAGGCATTTCGTGAATACTCTGGGCGCAGTAGATAAGCCAAAGGGCAATGCAGAGAATTGATAATGGGTTGAACCTGCAAGAGGTTTCTGCAATTTTGTCTGATTGGGACATGCAGGTATGCCTCCTTGAGGTCCAATGTTACCAGCCAAGACTCCTTGCCCAGCATGGGAAGAAGTTGCTGTAGAGTGAGCATCTTGAATTTTGGTACGAGTAGAAATGTGTTTAGGATGGATAGGTCCAAAATAGGTCTCCAATCTTTTCCCTTCCTTGGCACCAGAAATAGCCTGGAATAAAAACCTTGACCTTGTTCGTGCGTAGGTACCTCTTGAATAGCTTTCATGTTTATGAGATCTGTAATTTGCCTTTGTGCCTCTGCCCTTTGATTGTGTGGCAGGTTTGGCATGCCTCTCATTTTTGGAAGGATATGAAAATGGAATTTGTAGCCTCTGTTTATAATGTCCAGGATCCATTTGTCCTTTGTGACAATATGCCAATTTTTTGAAAATAATGCCAGCTTTCCTCCTAAGGGGGCTGCCATTTGAGACTTGGTTGGCATGCAAAGGGGAAAGTCATTGGGTTTGCTTTCTGAAAGATTGCGAGTTATCCTCACCACCTCTTTGTGTAGGAGCTTGCCATTGTCTGCCTCTAAACGATCCTTGGGATTGTCCTCTGCCCCTCGGGCACCTGCATCTGCCTCTTTGGGGTCTGTCCGTGGCAGGAAAGGACCAGTTTTTGGAAGGTCAATTTCTACTAAAACATGGGGGTTGTACCTGTAGAAATTCATTCAAAGTTTGCATTGATTTAGCCTTTTCCTCCATTTTCCTTAACACCTCCTTAGCATTAGCACCAAATAGTACATCCTTTTGAAAAGGGGCGTCTAGTAATTTAGCTTTGACATGATCAGGCAAGGCTTGTTCCTTGAGCCAGGCATGCCTACGTATGACTGATCCTGTAACAGCAGCTCTACATGAGGCCTCTAGAGCATCAAAACCACATTGTAAGGTATGCTTACCCACTTGTTCTGCACTATGCATCAAATCCTGCAACTCCTTCAAGTCTGGTTGTTCAGGTTGTGACATTTTACTTTTCAATTGTGATAACAAAAACTGTTGGTATTTTAGCATATGAAACTGACAGTTTAAGGCCCTCATGGATAAGGTAGCCGAGGTATATACCTTTTTCCCCACCTTTCTAAGGATCTGGAGTCTCTCTCGGAAGGTAATGGATTTTTAGCAATGGAGGCCTTAACTCCCTTGGGGCCCTGTGAGATGGTTTCTGGGTCAGCAGCATGGCTTTTGTATAGAAATTGGTGTGAGTCAGGAACCCTGTAGTACCTGTCAGGCTTAACTGGAGCTGGAGGTAGAGAGTCCGGGTTAAGGCAAGCCTCCGAGTAAACATCATCTAGGATGTCCAAGACAGGAGGTATAGCCAGAGGCCTGTGCTGAGGTATCTGAATAATCTTGGCCTTCCCAGTGGAAGTGTTCCCTTAAGGTATGCAAAGTTTCTCCAAATGAGCAATCCTCTGGGGGGGGGGGGGGGGGAGACAGAAGGGATGGACTCCTCCGCATCAGAGTCTTCAAAAGGGGAGTAAGAATGTTCCTGATCATCAGAATGCTCTGAAATAATGGAGCCCTGATCAGAGGAGGGGGAATCTTCCTCCACTCTGGGCCTTTTGTCCGGTGGGGGCTGAGAACCTCTGATAAGAGTAATTAAATCCTCAGCCATTTTAAGCATCTGTTTCTTCGGCATGGGGCCTGGAGATGGGCCCTGTGTAGCTGGTCTCTTAGAGTGCATGGTTGCTTTAGACTTGTGAAAGCCTTGATGGAGAAAGAAGAGGAAGGTCTGAAGACACCTTGAGTGGAGGTGGACCTGTCCACATTCTGAGATTCAACGCCAAGAGTGGCTTCGGTATCTGTAGTCGGGGTGTGGGCCGAGGAGCCTGCGACCTCGGGCACAGGAGACACCATCAAAGAAGTGTCGTTGGTAGTCAGGAGATGCGTAGGCGCCTCGCTGAGAACCGGACCACGTGTAGTCGGCTTTGGCGTGGTGTCGGTAGAGGCCGCGGACCTCGTGTGTCGGTCTTTGTCTTTGCATTTTTTAGACAAAACCGGGGTCGGAGTATCCGACGACATAGTATAGTTAAATGCTTTCCCAAAATAATGCTGGGCAAACTCCGCCCGACACTTAATAGTGCGTTTGTTGAATGTAGCACAAAAGCGACAGACCGAGACGTCGTGGTCTGGGCCTAAACAAGGTATACAGAGGGAATGGAAAATCCTTATGCGGTATTTGCTTCCCACAAGAAATACAATTATTAACTTTGTCTGACATCGGTCTGAGGCAAGAAAAGTTTCCCCAACGGGTACTTAGCTTTTAAGAAGACTTCGGTTTCCAAATTTTCGTAATCTCAGGAGCTGGCTGCCCGGCACTTGCGAACTGCTTCTGCTTCGGGCACCGCGCGGCAAGAAAGACTGAAGAAAATGGCGTCGGCTGGTTCCTTTATACCCCCGTCGCACTGACGTCAGGGAAGAAGCGACGACAACCGACGCCGGACCTAGACTTTGGAATTCGGCCGACCGAGGACACGCCTGACGGCAGGAGAACCCATCTGTTATGACTGCAGCTGTATGCACGATGAACATCATGGCGATTTATTAATATCATACTACAAAAGGGTGACTTGGGGATGCTGAACTTCCCAGCTGGTACACAATCACAACTTCCTTTAGCTCTGCATGCATCAGAGGAGCACTGTTACCTCTGTACTAGAATTGTTCAACAGCAGCATATACTGTTACCTCTACACTGTACAGCTTAGTATTCAAACTACGTACAGTCATTACATGCTTTATGATTTACTGTTTATATTAATTGTGTGTATGCAAATATTTAGATTATATCTATTAAATTATTTGCGAATTCCTGTTCAATTTTTTTTTTTTTTTTTTTTGTATACAGTAGCTGATTGTGCCTTTGTAGCCTGGATTTTGGTTGAACAAAGTTTAACCTCAAAGGTGGTCTGGTCCAAGGACTAACTCCATGTGTAAACATCTTATTTTAATATCAGCTGGAAATCTTATGGTAAAGCAAACACGCTGAGGAAGAAAAAAAAATAATAATAAAAAGGATCTCTCTAGGGTTGCCAAGATGAATTAAAAAACAGGTGTGGGGGGCGTGGCTAGCATGAGCTCAGAGTAACAGCCTTTCATTTCAGCTCTGTCTTTTCTTTTTGACAGGAATTTCTAAAGAATACTATCCTAACAGTGGAAATTTTTATACCATTGGATTCTTTAGAACATATACTTGGACAGTATTAAAAAAAATTTTTGACACTATTAATTTTCTTGTCAAATCAGCAGTAAGACTTTTTTCCAACAGACAACAACATGAGCTTCACCAAAACTTTACATACTGACATAACTTTTAAAAAGGAACTGCAATCTTTATTAACCAACATCCAATAATTAACTTCCAAAATGGACAGATTGGATATGAAACTGGATACTTTTAATGAAAAATCTTCAAAGCAGATGGACACTCTTCATGAGGATATACAGCAACAAAAACAACTAATTTCTGGGAATGAAACAGCCTTAAATGACATGGAAACTCAGATACAAGAAGGTGAGCACAACATAGAATTCCTTTTAAAGCAAAATACATTACTTCAAACATAAACAGATGACCTTGAAAATAGGTCCCGTTGTAATAATATAAAAATATTTGGCTTACCTGAAAATATAGAAAACAATAATATGGAGAGATTTATTTCATCCTGTATAACTGAAGTTTTAGATCTTCCTGAAGCTCTTTCCTACGGAATTGAGAGAGCTCACAGGTCTCTAATTTCATCAAAAAATAGTAAAACTAACTTAACAAGGTCTGTAATTGTTAATTTTTTATCTTCTCATGACAAAGAAATTGTCCTTAAAACTGCTTGGTCTAAAGCTCTAATCAAAATAAGACACAATTTGATTTGTTTTGACAATGACTATTCTTCTTTGGTATTATCTAAAAGAAAAGCCTTTTTACCTTTGGTTAGAGAATTAAAGAAAAAACAAATAAAAACACAATTACCATTTCCTGCTAGACTGAAAATCTTTCATCAAAACACTACAAATATATTTGAAGATGTAGATTCTGCCCTCTCATACATTAAAACAAACAAAATACTAGCAAAAGTTGAAGATATGGCGTGGATAAATACAAGAGCAAAAAGACTTGCTGAAAATGGAACATGGATTAGTACAGAACAAAAGAAAAAACATAAGAAGTGACTATCTTCACTGCATATAAAACCAATAATCCCTAAATTACTTGCATAGAATCCAGAAGTTGGGGAGAAGGAAATTGAGATAACTGGTAAGTTATTATTTAAATAGTTTCCTTTGTTGCTTTTTTGAACATGTTACAATTTATAGATTAGGTTCATAGATTAGTACTAAGCTAACTGCCCTTGCGAGCCATTTTAAGCCTAGCCAATTATCCCTTATGAGACTCAAACCCTGCACCTTGTGTTTGTAAGGCAAACACCTTAACCATTAGGCCACCCTCCCAACCCCAGATTATAATCTTAGTCTTATTTAAAATGAATATCAAATAGTTCTATTGCATTGCTTATATAATTAAAAGGGTGTTTAGTGTTTCATGATGTTGCTAAAGTAATTTATTAATTTCATCTTTTGGTTATTATAGTAAGCTATAGTGTTATAGAGCTTGTTGTTACTACTAGATAGAAACAAAACTGATTGATATATTTAAACAGTAGTGTACAGTTAGCGTTTACATATATTGATATCTCTTTAGCATCTCTAAGATGTGCGGCAACATACAATAGTGACGTAATAGTGAGGTGATTGTTATATATTTTATTACATAATGTACTGCACAGACGGTTGTTATTTGTGACATTGGTGGTCATGGATCTCTGGTTTTATTTTATGTGGCTCTTCTTATGTTCTAAAGTCGCTGAGATGATGGTTACTTCTGGCTCTTGGTTGGGGTACTTTGTGTGGGTAGTAGTTCATAGGTTCATAGTTTAGTACTAGGCTAACTGCCCTTGTGGGCCATTTTAAGCCTAACCAATTGCTCCAGGTGAGAATCAAACCTTGCACCTTGTGTCTATAAGGTAAACACCTTAACCATTATGCTTTTGTGCATGGTTTTGGCTACCCTCTCTTGGTTCGCAATTAAATTGTGTTTTGTAGATGGGCAAATGACTGAAATACATAGATTTTTGATGTAGGATGTTATGGTGGTTTGGTTCCATTTTTAGTTTGCCCTTTATTTTTTTATTTTTTTTAGATTCCAGGTTTGTAAATGCTGGGCAAGTCTCGAGGTGCTCAAAAGCTTCAAATTTGAAGTACAGACTTGCATTTTCCCACCGAGACACTCTCGAGTGTAATCCTGAGTTAACAGGGCTCACGACCAGATCAGAGAAGCCTCTCCAAGTCTAATTATTCCCTCTTGATCTCGATGCTCAGCTCCTGACATATTTGACTGAACTTTGAACTGGTGTGATTACCTCAGTCGCAGAGAATCTTCAAACGCACATAAGAAAATGGAATTACTTTCACTGCATTTGTTAAAGAACTGAGAAGTGATATCTAATGCCTTTAAAAGTACAGTTTTGTACCTACCATAAATGTAGATGTCCGATAGACATGCAACTGCAGTCATAACATGTGGGTTGTCCTGCCTCAGGCAGCCCTCGGTCGGCCAGATTCCAAAGTCTGGGTCCGACGTCAGCTGATGTCGCATTTCTCTCCGACGTCAGA
Source organism: Protopterus annectens (assembly GCF_019279795.1). Taxonomy (NCBI): domain Eukaryota; kingdom Metazoa; phylum Chordata; order Ceratodontiformes; family Protopteridae; genus Protopterus; species Protopterus annectens. The sequence goes on from NC_056735.1 coordinate 1,463,645,779, forward strand.
GCGGCTGGAGTATATAAGCATCAGCTGACGCCATTTTCTTCAGTGTTTCTTGCCCCAGATGCCAGGTGCCCTCCAAGGAAGGCTGTAATCAAATTGGAAGACAAAAACAGGATTCCAAACAAATACATGAGCAATAAAACAAATACACCATAACAGATATCCCCAGCTAAGAGTGAGGGGGATAGGAGTGTACCCTAAGCATAGAGGGGTATGGAGGGAAAACCCGACTGCAGTTGCATGTCTATCGGACATCTACATTTATGGTAGGTACAAAACTGTACTATGTCCTTCAAGAATGCAACTGCAGTCATAACATGTGGGTAGAATACCAAAGCTTAGCTGGGGGAGGAGGTATGCTCTAGGACAGAGATGGTGTGGCAATCAAACCCTGCAGGACTGCCGAAGCAAAGCCTGCTCTGGATCTGGAATATAGGGGGAGATTGTAGTGTTTTGAGAATGTATGCACGGAGCTCCATGTAGCAGCTTCTAGAATGTCCTTTGTAGGCACCCCTCTTAAAAATGCTGTAGAGGTGGCTGTAGCACTGGTGGAATGTGGTCTGACATAGGCTGGAACAGTCTTTCCATGAAAGGAATAACAGAATCTGATGCAATGTCCAATCCATTTAGAAATAGTCTGTTTTGAAATTGCTTTTCCTTGGACTGCAGGGGCGTAAGCTACAAAAAGCTGTTCAGACTTCCTACTGGCCATGTTCTGTCCAGGTAGTATCGAAGTTGTCTATGAATGTCCAAGGTATGCAAAAGCCTTTCCCCCTTATTCTCAGGATTGGGGAAGAAAGCAGGTAGATGAATGGCTTGATTTAGAGAAACCCTAGATACCACCTTTGGCATAAAGGTAGGGTTGGTCCTTAATGAAACCCTGTCTCTGTGGAAAATAATAAAGGGTGGTATTGCCATTAGGGCCTGTAGTTCCGAAACCCTTCTTGCTGAGGTAATTGCCAACAGGAAGGCTGTTTTCCATGAGAGAAATTGCAAGTCAACTGAAGCTGCTGGCTCAAAAGGAGGTAGAGTCAGTTTTTCTAAGACAAAATTGAGGTCCCAGGCTGGCACTGGGGCCTTTCTTGGTGGTTTAATGTTCTTGATTCCCCTGAGGAATTGTCTTAGTAAGGGGTGAGAAAAAACAGGAGGATCAGTGTTGTATCTAGCTGAAATAGCAGATGCATGTATCTTTATTGAAGAATATGAGAGGTCACTCTGTAACATATCTGCCAAATATTCCAAGATAAGTGGGATGTTCAGTAATGATGCATCATGCCCTTTGCTGGTATTCCAATTGCTGAATCTTTTCCACTTTGCTAAGTAGACCTTTCTGGTGGACGGTCTTCGAGCCTCTGTTAGTATCCACTGAACTTCCTTGCAGAGAGTTAAGCTGAAGTTATTTATGGGATCTCCCAGGCTGTTAGCTGCAGAGTCTGAAGGTTTGGATGCAGTGCTTCGAAATTGTGTTGAGTCAAAAGTAGAGGCCACTGAGGGAGGGCCCACCTCCTGGTGTGACATATGCTCCGTAGTAGTGGGTACCAGTGTTGTCTTGGCCAATCCGGAGCTATTATGATTCCCTTGGGCTTCTCTGCTTTGATCTTTAGTAATACTGAGGTCATCAGTGGCAGAGGTGGGAATGCATAGATTGCTAGGGAGTTCCAGTTGAATGAAAGAGCATCTATTTTCCAAGCCTTTGGATGGTATGTCCTTGTGCAAAATTTTGGTAGGAGATGATTGAGGTGAGAGGCAAATAGGTCCACTTCTGGCTTGCCCCATGTTGAAGTGAGTTGTCTGAAAGCCTTCGGATGTAACCTCCACTCGTGTGGATCTGTGAAATTCCTGCTTAGGCTGTCCGCCAACATATTGTCTTTTCCTGGAACAAACTGTGATTGTAACTGGATGTTTAGACTCAGTGATTTCTCCCAAAGCTGCATTGTCAGTCTGCAAAGGGGGTAAGAGTGGGTGCCCCCCTGCTGGTTTATGTACCACATCACAGTGGTGTTGTCTGTCCGTATCATTAAGTGACCTTGCTGGAGTTGGTTTTGAAAAGCCTCGATAGCATGCATTACTGCCAGCATTTCCTTTTGGTTTATATGCAGATGTGTTTCCTTTGGAGACCATTGCCCTTGTACACACCTGCCTTCCATGTGCGCCCCCCATCCGAGGTCTGAGGCGTCTGTAGTCATGATCTGTGTTATCTGTGGTTTTTTGAATGACATACCTGTGTTTTCCTGGCTCACCGAGGCCCACCATAGGAATTCCTTTTGTAAGCATGGAATGAGTGGTATGATTGTCTCCAAGTTGTTGCTGTGCTGAGACCAAACGCTTTTTAGGTACCATTGAAGCTTTCTCATGTGTTGTTTTGCTAATGGAACCAGTAGAATGCAGGATGCCATGTAACCCAGGGCCTGTAGGAATCTCCTTGCAGTCATCTGGGTGAGTTTTGCTAAACCTTTGAAGTATTGAGTTAACTTCTCTTGCTTGTCTTCTGTCAGGTAAGCCATCTGAGAGGCTGTGTCTAGTTTGGCTCCTAAGAAGATTATTTGCTGGGATGGCTGCAGTCTTGACTTTTGGAAGTTGACTGTGTATCCCAGAGCTTGAAGTAATCGTATGACATATTCCAGATTTTTGTCAACATCAATTTGTCGTCCGCTTGTATGAGGCAGTCGTCCAGGTACGGGTAAATTTGTATACCCTGGAGCCTGCAATGAGCAATTACTGAAGCCAGGCATTTTGTAAACACTCTGGGCGCAGTAGATAAGCCAAATGGCAATGCTGAGAATTGATAATGCTCTGGCCCTGCAAGAAATCTGAGGTATCTTCTGCAGCTGTGTCTGATAGGGACATGCAGGTATGCCTCCTTGAGGTCCAGAGTAATCAGCCACGACTCCTTGCCCAGCATGGGAAAGAGTTGCTGTAAAGTCAGCATTTTGAACTTTGGTACTATGAGAAAGGTGTTTAATGTGGACAAATCCAGAATTGGTCTCCATTGAGTTTCTTTTCTTGGAACAAGGAACAGTCTTGAGTAAAACCCCTGTTCTTGTTCTTGTTGTGGAACTCTTTCTATTGCTTTCATTCGAGTTAGCAGAGTGATTTGCTTGATGGCCTCTGCTCTTTGATGTTGTGGTAGATTTGGCATGCCTTGTTTTCTTGGTAAGGTATGAAAATGAAACCTGTACCCTCGGTCTATAATGTCCAAAATCCATTTGTCCTTTGTCAGTCTGTGCCAGTTTTCTGCAAACAGAGATAATTTCCCGCCCAAGGGAGCTTCTAGTTGTTCCCTGGTAGGCGGTAGTAGAGGAAAGTCATTGAGATTGTGGTTGTTGGGCAGGAGAAACACCTGCGTCACCTCTTTGGTTTCCTGGCTGCCATTGACGTCCCCTGTAAGGGCCTCTGTATTGGCCTCTTCCTCGGCCACGTCTGTTCTTACCCCTTTGAAACTTTTCTGGATTAGGAAAGGACCAGTTTTTTGAAGGCCAATTCCTACTGAATCTGGGGGGTTGAACCTGGAGGAAATCCTTTACAGTTTGAACTGATTTTGCTTTTTCTTCTATGGTCTTTAACACATCCTTAGCATTTGCACCAAAAAGCTTGTTATTTTCCAAAGGTGCATCCAGAAGTTTTGCTTTTACATGATCTGGTAGAGGTTGATCTTTTAACCAAGCATGTCTACGCATCACTGCCCCTGTCATAGCTGCCCTACATGAAGCTTCCAGTGCATCATATCCACACTGCAGGAAGTGATTGCTTACTTGCTGAGTGTTATGTACAGCTTCCTGCAAAGTCTTCCTGTCTAAAGGATCAGGAGAAGCTAATGTTTTTTTGTAAATCTTCTAAGAGATAATCCTGATATTGGAACATATGAAAAAGGCAATTTAAAGCTCTCATAGATAAGGTAGTGGATGTGTAAACCTTTTTACCCCATCTCTCTAATGACCTTGCTTCCCTGTTGGAGGGCAAAGGATTTTTGGAGGTGGAGGCTGAAACTCCTTTAGGCCCCTGTGAAATAGTTTCCAAATCAACAGTATGGGCCCTGAATAAATGGGAATGAGTTTCTGGGACCCTGTAATACCTGTCTGGCTTGGCTGGAGCAGGAGGGAGAGAATCAGGGGCAGCACTAGAATCAGAATACAAATCATCCAGAACATCAAGTACAGGAGGAATAGCTAAGGGTCTGTGCTGAGGCTTCTTAAGGAAAGTCCTAAGGCGTTTCCTGGAATCAGAATATTCCTGGCCCTGCCACTTGAAATGTTCCCTCATGGTGTGCAGAACTTCCCCAAAAGAAATATCCTCAGGAGGGGAGGCCGAAGGTATGGAATCTTCTGCATCCGAGTCCTCATAGGTCTGGAAGAGCTCTTCCTGGCTATCAGAGTGGACAGAGCCCTCAGAATCTTCATCCGAAGGAGTAGGGTCAGAGGGTTCAACCCGGGGCCTTTTATCAGGAGGAGGCTGGGATGCTCTCTCAGGATGGGCCTGTGAACCTCTAATCATGGAAATTAAATCAGCAGCCATGGACATAATTTGTGTCTCCGGAGTCGGATGAGGTAAGGATTTAGAAGTAATATGCTTTGCTGGCTGCCTTAGCCCTAGTGTAGGCCATAATAGACATGGCCATAGGAGGCCTGGCAGCTCCACATGCAGGAGTGACCTTGTCTACAGCAATGGTCTCGGGCATTTCCTCGGTTTCGGTATCCGGAGGAAAATCTATAACTGGCGGAGTAATGTCTGGAATCGGAGTCTTCGGTAATGCGGTGTCTTCGGTTCGGAGCGGTGGAGAGACCGTCTCAGAGGGAACCGGAGCACTCGCGCTAGGTTTTGGCGTGGAGTCAGTAGTAGACGCGGGCAGAGGATGTCGGTCCCGGTCTTTTCGCTTTTTGGGAGCTTGCGATGTCGGAAGATCCAACGGCATGGTGTAAGCAAATTTATCGCCGAAAAAATCTTCAGCGAACTCCGTCCGGCGCCTGAGAGTGCGCTTGTTGAAGCGAGCACAGGCTACACAGGCCGAGACGTTGTGGTCTGGGCCCAGGCAAGGGAGGCAGTAAGAGTGGAAATCCTTATGAGGTATTTGTTTACCACAAAAAAGACAATTGTTAACTTTTTCAGTAATTTCTGACATCGGCTGAGGCAAGAAAAGGTCCCCAACGGGGTACTTAGCTTTTTTGATGACTTCGGTATCGTAGAATACAGGAGCTGACCGACCGGCACTTGCGAACTGCTTCTGCTTCGGGCACCGCGCGGCAAGAAAGACTGAAGAAAATGGCGTCGGCTGATGCTTATATACTCCAGCCGCTCTGACGTCGGAGAGAAATGCGACATCAGCCGACGTCGGACCCAGACTTTGGAATCCGGCCGACCGAGGGCTGCCTGAGGCAGGACAACCCACATGTTATGACTGCAGTTGCATTCTTGAAGGACATCTACATTTTATCATATCCATATCCGAAAATGATACGATTAAAGAACGAACTTGAGGGGGAGTGAATGGAAAAGGGTAAGTAATGGCCAGCAACATGCACCAAGATATTTGAGCCCGATTTCTAGTATCATTATTCTATTTTTATTAAATTTTACTAACTTTTATATTGTAATTTTGTAAAGATTGATTTTCACCTACAAATAATATATACATATATTAGTATTATGCAAATATAACTATATAAGTTATTTTAGTTTTATTGTAATAATTATTTCAAAAGATTTTTCATGTTATGTAGTGCTTTGAAACTGTTAGAGAACAATTAATGAATAGTTAAATGTATTTTGATAAGTTAAGCAGTCAACGTACTAAGGTTAATAATAATACAATAGAATATATAGATGTTATTTCTTTATACACTGGTTCACCAAAGTCAATATATATACATTAAAAATATGCTTGGGATCACATGGATGTTAGATTACATTTTCATGGACTGAAGTTTTAGTAGAACTATAGCTCTAGTTATTTGATTATTATGCTAGAACAAATTTTAAACTGTTGTTTGACATTTACTGTTTATACCATACTAAGATGAATATAACAAACTGTATATACAATGTAAATGCACTACAGCTAGATGATTAGGGACATATTTCTCCCTTTACTTCTTCCCCTTTTTTCTCTTCTCATTATAAAACATGATTTATTAATTACATTTTTTGCATTTAGATTAAACTGTCTAGTTCAATACTTCTATTAATAATGATTTTTCTATAGCAAGGATCCAAATGAATAACTGTAGTTATATCTTACTACTACTTATGCAGATCCGATGAACTGCACTTAATGTACAGACATTTTATTAATGTTTTAATTTATTACAGTTCGTGTGTTCTAATATTTTACTAGTATAGTGTTTTCATATGAAGCCATATTAATTTTACCTAAATATATACATCTTATTAGACAGTTGCTGAATGGAGGTTGCTATTGGTTAGAAGGTTAATTTGAGTGATAGTATGTCACTCAAATTGGGAGTTTTACACTCCAGGTGGGTTCTAAGGGATTACGATGTTTGGGATTGTTATTATCAGAGTTTTATAACATTCATTCCTTTGACGTTCTCAACCACAGATAAAAAAAAATAATAATTTGCTTTGATCTGTATTAGACTTTAAACACAATCAATCATACAGTATTCCTACATTTATTATTAATAAATTAAATTGGTCAGTTTTTTTATACCTTTCATATTCCTTTAAATGAATTCACTAAGAGGTATTTAAACATTAATGGACTAAATAATACTAGAAAGTGGGGTAACTTATTTAAATTCATCAAACTACATAAATATCAATTAATATTTCTAAAAGAAACGCATTTAATAAATGAGGATATAGTCAGACTAAACAATAAATCATACAAAGTACTAGTAAGTTCAGAACACACTCAAAAAAAAAAGAGGAGTTGCAATTTTATAGAACAATTCTTTACCAAGCCCAAAAATAATTGACACATTTAGAGATGAAAAAGGAATGTTTTGTCTCGTTTCAACTGAATTAAATACGAAGATTTTTACGTTCGTAAATATATAATGGATCCCAGGAATAGGAACCAACACTGTGAAACAGCATCTAGACCTTATTATACAACTATCTAAAGGGAATATAATACTGGCAGGATATTTTAACTGTATTCTTGATACCAAAGATTCAACTTCACACAATAAAAGAAGAATCTCACCATCAGCCAAAAAATTAAAGGAATTCTCAGATACATATCTATTGAAAGATATAAGCAATTTCGCTAATCCTAGTTCCTTATTATATACTTTTCCCCCACAGACATGATACATTTTCTAGGATTGATAGAGTCTTTTTCTCTAACAATTTAATAGATTCCTTAATAGATACTAAAGTAATTACATGTCCATTATCAGAACATAATTCCATTCTATTTGAAATTATAGTTAACAGTAATTACAGTACCCAAATAAGAAGAATGCCTATCTTACAAAGTTAAAGGAATTTAAAGAATTTATAGATCTAGAAACTCAGAACTTTACAGGCAATAATACTACTAATGAAACCGTGAAATGTATATATGGGATGCCCTTAAGGCTCATCTCTATGGAAAAATGTTTAATTGGTTTTATAAAAAAAAAAAAGAAAAGTTGGGATGAACAACTACTTGACATACAAAATAAATTAGACATCTTAAAACAGAATCAAGAGAGATATTGATATCAATGGAAAAAAGAAGGAAATAAACTTACTAAACAATAAATATCTAGAGATATTAAACCATAAAACCATGACTGTTTTAGAAAAATTTAAATGTATACAATTTTCCACTAATCCACGATCACTAAACATGTTAGCTAATAAAACTAAAAGACTATCCAAACTTAATCATATAAATGAAATATATTCACCTAAGAAAAAAAGAAGTCTCAGATATCCAAAATATATTGACTGAAGTTAGGCAATTTTTCATTAATATAAATCAGCATACCAAGACAATTGATTCTAATGAAGAAATCAAAACCTTTATTAATAAATACATTCATAATAGATGTTCGGATGAACAAACTAATATTATAGACAAGCCCATTACCTTTAAAGAAATTGAAACACAAATTGCTAAATTAAAATTAAATAAGGCACCAGGAAATGACGGCATTATTCTGGAAATCTATAAGATATTGCCTTCGAGCTCCCTAGAATTATTACATAATGTATACACAGTATTGCTCATAATGGAAATATAATACCACCCTCATGGAAGTACACTTTTATAACCCCCAACCTAAAATCCAATAAAGATCCTATTCATTGTTCATCATATAGGCCAATTTCTCCGTTAAATGTCAACTATAAAATGTTTATGTAAAGTAAATTTAAACGCCGCTGAGCAAAGCAATGGAGGATATCAAAAAAGCACAGTCTCAGAGGTTATCTAAATCCAACGGCTAGTGAAGATAATAATCCAAAAACAAGCAGAACTTATTGGAAGGCAGATTTATTAATAAAATCAGGTTAGCGCTTTCGCAATAGCTTCTTCAGACCTTATCACATAAAGCATCAGAAATCACTGCTCTAAATAAACATAAAGGCGCCAAAATTCCATCAACATCTTAAAGGTGTATAACTCATTAAAACATATTAAAAACATTATATATACATATCCATGAATAGTGGATAAATGCAAAGACATGTGAGTGCATCTTGATAAAGCCATATGAACAAGCAACTATCATTATAATTAAAAACATAAAATAATATGTAATAAAGAATATGTAATAAAAAATATGAATAAGAGATATATACAGGAGTAATTAGATAAATACTATTTAACATAATATTATGAACATCCTAACATCTCTTGACCAATAACCTCCTGGATTTCAACAGTGGACGTAGGGGAACCCTTCCATTCAGACCTGGTGTTAGGTCAGCCCTGAATTTAATAATCCAGTGGATTTCCCTAGTCTCTGTGTAGTTGCTAATGTCTCCTCTCCTGTGTGTTCTAGAAATCTGTTCTAATATCCTGAACTTAAATTGATGTTCTATACCTTCCTCATTCGTATGCTTGGATAGTGCATTATGTAGATTGCCCTTCCTCGTATGGTACACATGTTCCCGGATCCTGTCCCTCAATGTCCGATTGGTCTTGCCTACATAATAGGCTGGACACAATGTGCAACAGGCTAGATAGACCACATCTTTGGACAAGCAATTACCTCTCGTTCTAATGTGGTAAATGCCAGGGCCATAGGGATAGTTAAAGTCAGGGTCAGTCGCTATATACGAGCAAAAATTACACTTGTTGCAGGTTGTCATATAGGGACCTGATGAAGTAGAGGGGATATGACGTGTCCTCGGGTAGCAGAGCAGACTCTTTAAATTCTTTTTATTGCGATAGACAAACTTGGGTCGATCACCTGTAAGACCCTTGATAGTTGGATCTACTGATAGGACATGCCAATGTTTGGAAAAAACATCTTTAAGTGTACCAACATCTCTGGTATAAAAGATGGGAAAGATAATTTCATTGTCTATATGAGATTCATTCCTAATCCTATTCAAACCATTTCCTGTATCACCTGTATATAATTCCATGGCCCCTTCAGAAAAGTATGGTTTCGTTCTATCTTCCCTGAGATACTGAATATCATCCATCCCTCTAGTAATGTCAAGGTGGCTATATCCACGTTCCATGAACTTACTGCCAAGATCTTCCAGTTCACTCTCCAGATGAGAGTCCAAAGGTGTGTATCTGGACATCCGCATGGATTGTCCCTTAACTATGTTCTTGTATACATAACCTGGGTGCATACTTGAGCGATGTAACAGTGTATTCCTGTAACAAGTCTTGCGGTATACACCTGTGTTGACTATCCCACCTGGTAGTTTATCAACATAAACATCTAAAAAAGGGAGGGTAGTCTTCGACCATTCCATAGTGAAATTCAGGAAAGTGACGGAGTCATTGATCTGTGTGAAGAAACATTCTAATTGAATGGATGTGCCACTCCATACAAAGAAGAGATCATCTACAAAACGCCTGTAGAATGGTACAAATTCCTTGAATAAGTCATTCTGGAATAGATGACTGTATTCCCATTCTGCCATGACCAAGTTGGCGTAGCTATTGGCACAAGAAGTGCCCATAGCTACGCCATCTCTTTGCAGAAAGATCTTCTCATGGAAACAAAAAAGATTGGACTCCAGGATGATACCCAACAGCAGAAGGATCAAATCAACATCATAGCTCAGGGATAGAGTAGATCTCCTCATGTAAGCACCTATCATCTCTTTACCCTCTACATTGGGTATGACGGTAAACAAGGACTGAACGTCCATTGTGACCCATAGGAGATCTTCGATACCAGAACAAGTACTGACATACTGATAAAAATCTAACAAAAACTGTCTAGTGTCCCTGAGAATGAAACTGTTAGCATCAACTAGGGGTCTAAGCTGTGCTTCGACAAAGAGTGACAGGGGTTCTGTGGACCACCCCCTCCCTGCAACTATGGGTCTCAGGGGTGGATGTTGTCCTTTCTAAAGGTCTCACCTTTATTCCAACTTTGGACAGTACTTATGAAGAGACACTGAAGGACTTTAAACTCTTTATTAGGAATTTGTCTTTGAAGATTTTCTTCAAAGACACAGACACTAGATTGAATACCACTGCCTATAGGATACCTAGTACATTCATTCCTCCCACGCACCCTTTGGTTGCTGCGTACAGCAAATTGGTGGAAGATGATATTTATAGGATGGAGAGGTTAGATCAGGGAGGCAGGAAGAGGAAATACAACCTCAATTTCGGACAGCGGAAAGCCTTGGACTCCCTCCGCAACAATAGTGGGATCATTATTCGACCTGCAGATAAAGGTGGTGGAATTGTGGTTTTTGATGTGGATAGGTATAATTATGATATGCTACAGATGTTGGCTGATAACAGATTTTATATTTCTATCACGAATGACAGGGTAGACAGTATCATTGAAACTATACGCTCCACACTTCTTGGACTTTTTAATAATGGTATCATTGATAATTTTCTTTTTGAATTTTTCAATGTCATCCATCCCCTGATACCCACCATCCAGGGTCTCCCCAAGATTCACAAAGATTCACAACATCCACCCCTGAGACCCATAGTTGCAGGGAGGGGGTGGTCCACAGAACCCCTGTCACTCTTTGTCGAAGCACAGCTTAGACCCCTAGTTGATGCTAACAGTTTCATTCTCAGGGACACTAGACAGTTTTTGTTAGATTTTTATCAGTATGTCAGTACTTGTTCTGGTATCGAAGATCTCCTATGGGTCACAATGGACGTTCAGTCCTTGTTTACCGTCATACCCAATGTAGAGGGTAAAGAGATGATAGGTGCTTACATGAGGAGATCTACTCTATCCCTGAGCTATGATGTTGATTTGATCCTTCTGCTGTTGGGTATCATCCTGGAGTCCAATCTTTTTTGTTTCCATGAGAAGATCTTTCTGCAAAGAGATGGCGTAGCTATGGGCACTTCTTGTGCCAATAGCTACGCCAACTTGGTCATGGCAGAATGGGAATACAGTCATCTATTCCAGAATGACTTATTCAAGGAATTTGTACCATTCTACAGGCGTTTTGTAGATGATCTCTTCTTTGTATGGAGTGGCACATCCATTCAATTAGAATGTTTCTTCACACAGATCAATGACTCCGTCACTTTCCTGAATTTCACTATGGAATGGTCGAAGACTACCCTCCCTTTTTTAGATGTTTATGTTGATAAACTACCAGGTGGGATAGTCAACACAGGTGTATACCGCAAGACTTGTTACAGGAATACACTGTTACATCGCTCAAGTATGCACCCAGGTTATGTATACAAGAACATAGTTAAGGGACAATCCATGCGGATGTCCAGATACACACCTTTGGACTCTCATCTGGAGAGTGAACTGGAAGATCTTGGCAGTAAGTTCATGGAACGTGGATATAGCCACCTTGACATTACTAGAGGGATGGATGATATTCAGTATCTCAGGGAAGATAGAGCGAAACCATACTTTTCTGAAGGGGCCATGGAATTATATACAGGTGATACAGGAAATGGTTTGAATAGGATTAGGAATGAATCTCATATAGACAATGAAATTATCTTTCCCATCTTTTATACCAGAGATGTTGGTACACTTAAAGATGTTTTTTCCAAGCATTGGCATGTCCTATCAGTAGATCCAACTATTAAGGGTCTTACAGGTGATCGACCCAAGTTTGTCTATCGCAATAAAAAGAATTTAAAGAGTCTGCTCTGCTACCCGGGGACACGTCATATCCCCTCTACTTCATCAGGTCCCTATATGACAACCTGCAACAAGTGTAATTTTTGCTCGTATATAGCGACTGACCCTGACTTTAACTATCCCTATGGCCCTGGCATTTACCACATTAGAACGAGAGGTAATTGCTTGTCCAAAGATGTGGTCTATCTAGCCTGTTGCACATTGTGTCCAGCCTATTATGTAGGCAAGACCAATCGGACATTGAGGGACAGGATCCGGGAACATGTGTGCCATACGAGGAAGGGCAATCTACATAATGCACTATCCAAGCATACGAATGAGGAAGGTATAGAACATCAATTTAAGTTCAGGATATTAGAACAGATTTCTAGAACACATAGGAGAGGGGACATTAGCAACTACACAGAGACTAGGGAAATCCACTGGATTATTAAATTCAGGGCTGACCTAACACCAGGTCTGAATGGAAGGGTTCCCCTACGTCCACTGTTGAAATCCAGGAGGTTATTGGTCAAGAGATGTTAGGATGTTCATAATATTATGTTAAATAGTATTTATCTAATTACTCCTGTATATATCTCTTATTCATATTTTTTATTACATATTCTTTATTACATATTATTTTATGTTTTTAATTATAATGATAGTTGCTTGTTCATATGGCTTTATCAAGATGCACTCACATGTCTTTGCATTTATCCACTATTCATGGATATGTATATATAATGTTTTTAATATGTTTTAATGAGTTATACACCTTTAAGATGTTGATGGAATTTTGGCGCCTTTATGTTTATTTAGAGCAGTGATTTCTGATGCTTTATGTGATAAGGTCTGAAGAAGCTATTGCGAAAGCGCTAACCTGATTTTATTAATAAATCTGCCTTCCAATAAGTTCTGCTTGTTTTTGGATTATTATCTTCACTAGCCGTTGGATTTAGATAACCTCTGAGACTGTGCTTTTTTGATATCCTCCATTGCTTTGCTCAGCGGCGTTTAAATTTACTTTACATTTTTGTGTTTTTGGTGTTCCGCTGAGCATTAACTCCGCTGGTTCGATCATTTTTATTTTTATAAAATGTTTATGTCAATATTTGCAGATAGGCTTAAAATATTTTTACCATCCCTAGAAGAAGATGATCAAACGGGTTTCATTATAAATAGAAATTCTTATGGTAATATTAAAAGAACCCTATATTTAATAGAATCAGTTAAACCTTTAAATAAAAATCTAACATTAATCAGCCTAAATATAAATTGTGCGTTCGATTCAGTTAATTGGGACTACTTATTTTATTAGAAAGTTTAAACTTTTCGAATAATTTTATTAGTTTAATAACCTAATTACATCAAGGTATCCAAGCATACATTAAAATAGGAACAAATATTTCTCACAATATCCCCATTATTAAAGGCACCAAACAAGGTTGTCCATTATCTCCCTTATTATTTACATTAATTATGGAGCCCTGGGCCAACCTGATAAGAAATAATGCGGAAATTGAAGGCTACAAGTTGACCTCAAATGAATCCTCTAAAATCAAATGTACGCTGACAATATTCTACTCACACTAGAAGGAAATAATTCCATCAGAGCATTATTCTCGGTTATGGATTGTTCTCAAAAAAATCAGTTACTCTTTAATAATAACAAAACACAAATACTAATAATTGGCCCCAAGAAATTTGATTTACACGATGATTAGAAAAAATACATAACACGATCGGAAGAAATATGTTATTTGGGTACTGTAATTACTAAAAATATTACAGATATTATTCAAGTAAACTATAACAAAGGTCTAAAGGCAATAGAAAACCTTACTCAAAAATGGAATAAGATCCCGTTCTCAATGGATGAAAAACTTTTAATAATTAAGATGATCCTTCTCTGCAAAATGTTGTATATTATATAATCTCTTTACCCCCTCCTACTTATATTATTAAAAATTCAATTCTGTGATGCATTCATTTTTATGGTACCCGACCAAACCCCGAATAGCTTGGTCCACTCGTATGAAAAATTGGAATAATGGAGGTATAGCTATCCCGAAGTTAGAAATTTATGCAATCTCATCAATGGTTAAAACTATTTCTCTTCTTATAGATCCACAATACTCAGCCAAATGAAAACATTTTTTTAGAAATTTTAGTTTGTAAAGCAATAAATAACAACAGATCCCAGAAAATAGACCTATTAAATAATACTTTCATATGGGTTTAAAAAGAATACATTACTTTTAATAATACTCAGAATTTTAAATCAAATTATATAACTCTTTTATTGAAATCTTTCAGAAATATAATGTTTAAATTTAATAATTTTAAAGATTGGTTATTTCTGTTATTTCCAATAGTCTACATACACAGTGTTATATTCTCTTCTGATTATACAAAAATGTCTTCATTTAGAGAAAAAAAATTAATATTTTGGTTTCACATGATGTCAAATAATGACTTAATATCTATTAACATTCTTAAAAATGAATACGAAGATGTCTCACTTTCTTGGTTGGACTTATATGAAGCAAGGAAATAAGTTTGACACTGTCTTTTAAAACCAAGAATTCAATACCTAAGATTATTCAATACATGGTTTTATCCATACAACATAAATCTCCTACCAAAAACATATCTCACATACATAAAATAATTAAACTTGATTTGGAAGCTGTTTCAGATACCAATTGGAACTACTTTACTTTAGTTAATAATCATTCTCCTACAGAAAATAATAAAATAAACATATTACAATCAGCCAGTCTTACCACCTCATCACTGAAATGGAAACTTTTTACTTGGAGATATTTACACAGATCTTTTATTACCCCGTTCTCTCTTGGTAAATTTAACAAAAGTAATAGTGGTACAGCGGTAGCGTCATTGCCTCACAGCAAGAGGTTCTCCTGTTCGATTCTCAGCTGGTGTGCCTTCTGTGTGGAGTCTGCATGTCCTCCCCGTGAACGAGTGACCTCCGAAAGATGTGCAAATGGGCGTGCCTTCGCTGAAGGTTGGGCGTCGGGCTGGCAACTCAGCACCATAAAAATGTACTGCCAATCATTAGTGGACCGGAGTTCTGCTGTGGTGACCCCTAACCGGGAAAAGCCGAAAAGACAAACAAAAATGTCAACTGTTGGAGGTGTAATAAAGAAGTAAATGCAGAATGGGCTCAACATGGTATATGATTGTGTAATTTTAAATGAATTTTGGAAAAATGTTAATTCCTTTTTACAAGCTATTTTCACAGATAATTTTACTCTCACCATGTCACTTGTTATTTTCAATTCTCTGGTACAGTACCTAACTGTATAAGCAAAACTAATCTATCTTTAGTCTGGACTATATTATCAGGTGCCGGAAAAATTATTACAAGAAACTGGAAATCCAGTACTACTCCCTCTATTCAAGAATTCAAAACTTTACTTCTGGAAGTCTGTAATTTGGAAATATTTAACTATCAAATCAAGATCTCCTCAGAATACTGTTAAATGCAATACATGGAAAAGGTAATTATTTAATCAATTTATAATTGTTGAGAATGTCTTTGTATATAGTTTATTTATGTTTGTTGTATCATTTGAATATTTGAAAATTGTTCATTTCTAATGTACATATTTATTTTTCAGTTTTAATCCAAATAAACCGTTTAAAAAAAAAGTAGGTGTAACACCTTTTGCCAAAGGCACAATGAGAGTGCAAGGAAATGCCAGTCTGAAAACTACTTCAGCCAACCCACAACCCTCCCAGTTTCACAGTGAATAACTACATAATGTACAATTTATAAGATTTGCCATACCACACCTTCTACTGAAAGAGGAGCAATGTTACGGACAATGTTATGGATTCTAGGTTTATAATAATCTTACAATGGTGCTGGAAGGAGGGGATGATGAAGCCTACTGATTACAAGAGAAGCGGTTGCCTCTGGGCAGCAGTGTTGCACCTAACACCCTTCAGTCACTCAGCACTCTCTCCCAGCAGTACCATAAAACAAATCACTGCTGAATCAACTACCAATAGTATTATCTATGGTACAGTATACGGTCCCTATAGACTCATACTTCATGACCCACTTAAGAAGAGTCCAATGGAAATATTTACACTGGTTTGTCTCCTTACTGCTCCAGCCATGCCTCCCTGTTCTAGCTTTATGGAGTTTTGCACTTCTACTTTCTGCTTTAGGAATATGCACCCCCCACATCCTATCCATCTTTCAGGCTAGAAGTTTGCCCTCACACTTCAGGTGAACCACCTCTATGACCACTTTTTTTTTTTTTTTTAATTTGCCAACACCTTCTATCATGCTCATATTTTTCTTCAAGTATATTCTCATGAGCTGTACACACTGCTTAAACTGGAGCTCACTAGTGTTCACTTCTACCGAAGGACTCTCAGTTCCACTATATCTCAAACCGTACTGTTGCCACATTACGGCTGCACATAGAAAGTACAGTTTGAAGGATGCTGTAGTAGCCTTAGCTATTAAGAGTTGCACCCTGCAAAGGATAACAGCTGGCTAGCTTTCAAAGCTTCAGGACACCTTCCACATGCCCAGTCAGCTCGAGCTTTGCTTGCTCAAAAGACAAGTTTGGGCATCAAGCCCTTCAGAGCTTTTATGCCAGCAGACAGAGAGACTGATCAGTAAAAGAACAATGCTAAAAAATAAAGAAGTATTCATGCCCTGGCAAACATACCAAGAAACAAGGGGGGGTGGAGGGTGCAGCTACTGCAGCAGTGCTCATTTGAACATCTACTGTTATGGTAAGTTTACTTTTACAACTGAACTATGTTTGTCATATGGATCACAGCTGCAGTAGCCTTAGCTATATGGGTAGGTACCCTAACTTACTACACTGGGAAGGTAGAAGCGGAAGAGTCCAGGAGCACCTGGAGAATGGTCCTAGTAAAGCCTGATCTAGACCTAGAGAAGAAATCAAGCTTATATTGCTTTGCAAAATTAAGTACAGAGAACCAAGATGCAGCTTCTAGAATACTTGAATACAACCCTTTCCAAAAAAGCCATAGGTGAAGCCAAGGCACTGGTACACTAGGGTTTGACCTTGCCTGGAATAGTTTTGTGTATAACAAAAAGTAATAGCCTTAGACAACTATTTGGAGATAGTGTGCCTTGACACAGGTTGTTCCTTCTTACCTTCACAAGAAATGAACAATTGATCCTAAGATCTAAAAGATTTAGTTCTGTCAAGATAGTACCAGAGTTATCTGTGGACATCCAAGGGTATGGTGTATCCTTTCTCCCTCAATTTTGGGTTCAAGAAAGAAAACAAGGAACTAGATAGTTTGGCTTAAAGAAAACTTGGGATACCACTTTGGAAATAAAAGGATTAGTTCTCAAAGAAACCCGGTCTGTGGAAAACGAGATAGGTCTGACTCACCATAAGAACTTGCAACTCAGATACCCTTCTTGCAGAGGTCAGAGCAATAAGTAAAACTGCTTTCCATCTTAGCCAGGTTAGCTGGTTCAAATGAGGAAGGGTTAGCTTCTCTAACATAAAATTATGATTCCCAAGGACGGGCCACCAATTTTCTTGGACACCTTTTAAGCAAAACCCTTTCAAAAAATCTTGCCATTAGAATCTATTGAAAGAGGAGAAACCTTGGGCAGACATGCTGAAATAATGTAAGCCAATATAGATCATGAAGAAAAAGACATAAAACACAGAACTGCAACATTTCCACACAAGTATAAGTGCCAAATTGAGTTTATTCTGGTACCTCGGCCTTTCGCCTTTTAAGGACTAGTCCTTACACCTGTCATTGTGTGGAAGTGTTGCAGTTCTGCTTTCTATGTCTTCTTCTTCAGACATGCTGAAATGCCTGATAAAGGATCCATAATGGAGAAGTAATAATCTCCACAGGATAGTAACCCACACAAGTATTGTAAATTCAGTGAAGAACTAGTCCTGATTTGGTGCTGGTTATACTGTGGACACCAGCTAGCAAAACTTTTCCATTTACTAGTATATGATTTTCTAGTACTAGGGTTTCTTGCCTCCATTAGTACCTGCTGCTCATACTCGGAAAACAGGAGCCTAAAAGGAATTAAGACCTTATCATCCAGGCATTCAACTTAAGTTGACTGGATCTACCCACACAAAAACAGGGTTGTTTGATACACTTGACCCAATCTGTGAGGAAGCTTATGATAACTGCCCCTAGGCATCTCCAAAAGAAGAAAGAACCATGGCTGGTTGTCCCAGAAGGGAGTTACCACAACAACTCCGGGGAACTCCTTATGAATCTTCAGAAGTACTCTGGATATCCGTCTAAAGGGTGGAAAAGCACACAAGGAGCATTCCTGTGCAAGGAAAATATAGTGGAATCTGTCTCCCAGGCCTTCTTCCATGGAGTTCTGGAGAAGACTCTTGCCAGCTGACTGTTCAAAGAGAAGAAAAATAGGTCTACTTGAAGAACTCACCACAGATGGACCAAATCTTGGAAGACCCCCTGATCTAGTTTCCATTCATGAGTGTCTGCCCTTCTCCTGCTTAGCTCGTCTACATACAGTGTTGCTATGGCTGAATGCAGGTTGCCTATAGAGTGAGATCATGCTGTGAAGCTATATCCCAAGTTAACAGTCTACAAAGGGGGTACAACCTGGTCTACTCTTACTTGTTAATGTACTAGTGACTCTGGTATTGTCCCTAACAACTCGAAGAGGTCCTGGGGACCAGAGATGGTTCAGAGAGTTGAGTGCTTTGATCAGGGCCTCTCTTTTACATTTATATGCTTGTATCTGATCTTGGTGCCCCACACACCTTGCACTTTTTTCACTCCAGAAACTGCTCCCCAAGCACAGTCAGAGGCACATGTGGAGACTGACTACTTTGGAACAGGTAGGGAGAAGGGAATACCTGAATTTCAAGACAGTTTTGCTGCCACCACCAAGTGATTTCTGTTCTGACAAACCCAAGTCAAAAGGATGTTGATGCTGGGACCAAACAGACTTAAGATACTACTGTACCTTTCTCATGTGGAGTCTTGCTAGGGGTATCAAAATAATCATAGGTGTCATGAGACCCAAAACCCTCAGATATTCCCTTACAGTGACCAAGTCTGAGTGGAAAACCTTAGAAACAGATCTAGATAAAAATCTACTTTTTATTGTGGAAGCAAAACTCTGAACTGAGGTGTCAAGCTGGCAACCCAGGAACACAATTTTGTGTGAAAGAGTCAAAAAGGACTTTGGAATGTTTTCTTGGAATCCCAGCTTGTAAGAGATCTCCCACTCAAGTGAGAGATTTCTGACACTTTCAAAAATAATCTGCAAGTATAAGCAAGTCATCTAAATATGGGAAAAAATGGATACCCAGTACCCTGCAATGAGTAATAACTGCAGCTAGACACTGTGAATAAGACTTGGTGCAGTTAATAGCCCAAAAGGTAAGGCACACACACACACACACACACACACACACACACACACACACACACACACACACACACACACACACACACACACCTTAAGAAATGCTTGATGTCTGGGTGAATAGGAATGTGATAAGCATATTTTAAATCTAGTGTTACCAGGAAACTTGAACATGGAAGAATTAATAACAGGTTGTGAATTTGGGCACCATCACAAACACATTTAGTAAAGAAAGATCCAAAAACTGGTCTCAAGGCATTTTCACTCTTTGACAATAACAGCATCCCTAAATAAAAGCCTACACCCAACTGGTTAAGAGAAACGGGTTCTATAGGACAGCATATGATGAAGGAGAGGAGGAAGTAAAATAAGAGTCTGGTCTGGTGGTTGAGACATTACCCGCTGGAAAGGCGGGATTTCCTCCCACTGCCATCTGTAATCTTGATGAATGATCTTCAGAACCAATTTGCCTGAAACTATCTGTTGCCAAAGAAAAAAAGTGGAGATTCAAACTTTCTGGAAGGGAAATGGGGCTGCCAGGTTGTGGTAAAAGGTCCCTTAAATAATCATGTTGACTTGGTGAATTGTCCTTGATTTTGGGAAGTTCCAGAATTCTTTTGGGTACTACCTTGCCATTTCTTCTTAAATGTCTGTTTACCTACATTTCATTGAGACTATTTTGTTTTTTGCACAAAAATGGATAAGGGGTTAGAGAATCCCTTAGAAAATTTGGAAAAGGATGGGAGAAAAAAATCATGGCGATACTCTGTATCAACGTACCCCCTTCATCAAACTTTTTTTTTTTTTTACCACCTCTCCGGCACAGGGGAGAAAAACTAAATTTCTATCCAAAAGCAGAATTTAAAAGCTAATTTTAACATCATTTGGGAGGTTCTGAGAATGCAGCCAAGCAAATCTCCTCAAAACAGTACCACTGGCCATAACCTTAGAAGTATTACCAACTAAGTCATATACATACAGTAAACAAAGAGTAGGGACTTGTAAAACAGAAACCACTAAATTATTTAGGTAAGATTTTCCTTACAAGAAGAAACTGTAGACAAAACATTCTTCATGCTTTCATAATCAGTCAGAACAAGTTGTTATACAAGGCAGACAACTCAAAATCCTGAAAATCAAAGTTGCAGCATACAAGACTTTAAATCAAGGCCCCATCTACTCGAGTTGGTGGTTACTCAGGCAGATATAAAAGATTCCACATCACTTCTCTACAAAAGTATGGGTCCTTTGTTTTGTTTATATACAAAAAGAATTCTTATTTACAACATATTTCCAAAGATTTGCAAATGCACAAATATATATGTACACAAATATCTTTACACATATTCACAATTTTCCTTATAATCATACTAAATTTTCATCCCTAGTAGACCTTCACTCCTTTTTCCATAACTACCATCTGATTTGTTGTGTCTTTTCGGCTTTTCCCGGTTAGGGGTCGCCACAGCGGATCTCCGGTCCGCTAATGATTGGTAGTCAAGTTTTACGTGCCGAGTTACCAGCCCTGATGCACATCCTTCAACAAAGGTACGCCCATTCACGCATGTCTCCACGCAGAAGATGCTTTAGCTGAGAATCGAACCAGACAGCGTCTTACTGCGAGGCGACAATGCTACCGCAGCACCACCACCGCGGGTTCCTGAGGTGCCTAAAGTCATTTTGTTAAACTCCATATGCAATTCATCACCTTTACGAGTTAAGTTCACCTAACCAGTAGACTGTGCATCTACTGCTGGATTTCATTACCCTATTAAATTCATTACTATGGCCTTATGATGCTTCAAAAACCCTTACATTGTGAAATGGCCATACCTCTTAACTTCTTAACACAAGAAATCTGTACAAAGCGTAAAATAAGAGGGGGTCAAGGCCCAAAATGAAGAGAGAGAAAGATTTTAAATATTGCTCTTATAAACTTAGAAAGGTGTTAGAATAACAGGATGTGTACTAGCATGCATTTTCTGAATGATATGAAGTGTAAACTGAATTGTAGGTTATAATTTAGTGACTTCAATCCTCAGAGATTTACCAGAAAACCACACATTTTATGAGAAACAGACAAAAACATGAGGCAAAAGTATGGACAGTCTGTGAAAATCTGGACAGTTGGGAAGTATGGAAATTGTGTAAGCACAAATATATAGGAAATAGAAATAAAGGGCTTAAACGAAAACTCTTCAAAACTGCATGTGATGGCTAAAGAGAAGCACTTCTATTCACAAAATGTGGCAAAAACTTTAAAAATCACAGCAGCCTGGAGCCATTTTCCTTTTAGTGAACTGAAGTAAGGCAAAGATGACAGGTCAGACTAACAGATCTATGCAAGGTTTCAAGCAGCCTGCGAAAGCATCTGTTGAGTGGTCCTAATGCCTGTGGTATCAACCCTACTGTTGACTGAAAATGACCTTTATCACAAGACAGGCTGGTCTGAGTAAAAATCATCAGTAAGAAAATAAATTCAGTCTTGCTTTTCTTTCAAGGAGGAAAAAAGCTGTGTCCAACATTTAATTTTTCAAAGTTGAACAAAGTAATAACACCCAAGCTACCGAGAAAATAAGTGAATTACACAAGCAAACATATTTAATGTTCATAGGCGTTTACTAGGCTAATGACCACAAGGGGGGTTTTAAGCACAGCCATGCATCCCAAATGTCTGACGAGTTCTGATGTTGTTGTTGTTTGTCTTTCGGCTTTTCCCGGTTAGGGGTCGCCACAGCAGAACTCCAGTCCGCTAACGACTGGCAGTTGGTTTTTATGGTGTTGAGTTGCCAGCCCGAAGCCCAACCTTCAACGAAGGTACGCCCATTCAACACGTCTTTTGAATGCCTACTAGACCGCGGGGAGGACATGCAGACTCCACACATGTAAGCATCGGCCTGAGAGATGAACCATTTACAAGTTACCTGTTTGCATCAGAGACATAGGTGCCAAACCAAGGATGAATTTCCGGTTTCCCATCCAATTGTCCAAGTTGCAGCTGAATTGGATTAGGGAGGAACTCTGTTTCACATGGATGGGGAGCCTGTTCCATAGAGAGGGTAGTCTCTGGGATACATACATACTTCTCCAGCAGGTCTATTTATACCACAGGCAAGGTTTAAGTCTTTAGAATGGGTAATTCTGGTCCAGAGTGTGGTCTGACAGTGCCCCGTATGCAAGGCATAGACCCTCCCTCAAAAGCCTGTCGGAGACAGAATACAGGGATAAGGCCTTGAGGAGGTCTGAATAGGACATATTACTTATGCCTTATATTCTTTTAGTGAGGAACCTCTGTGGACATTCCAGTTGTTGGATATGCCTGGTTATGTACATACCAAAGGGGGCACTGTACTCAATGATAGGTCTGATAAATGCAGAATACATGGAACAATGACTTTCTTGGACGTAGATGCCATACCTTGATTTCCTCACCACTGTAGACACGTGATTATCA
This sequence comes from Protopterus annectens, assembly GCF_019279795.1. Lineage (NCBI taxonomy): Eukaryota > Metazoa > Chordata > Ceratodontiformes > Protopteridae > Protopterus > Protopterus annectens. The sequence goes on from NC_056735.1 coordinate 1,463,668,847, forward strand.
AATTCTAGATTACTATCTATGTGTGTCCCTAAGTCCCTGACTACTGGGTCAACTCTTAAGGGTGTGTTGTCAATATAATAGTTACCAGGGATAGAGGACTTCCCAAAGGATACTATTATGCATTTCTTGGCATTTAGTTTTAGTCCATGACTCTGACACCAGTTGTTTTTCTGTGTCAGCCCCTCCTGGAGAACATTTGCGTCAGTGTGAGATTCAATGACAGTTCCTAATTTGCAATCAGCTGCAAATTTAGCCAGCCAGAGACCACTGACATTGGCCTTGACTTCTGAGAAGTAAATGCCAAAAAGGAGCAGTCCAAGGACTGATCCCTGAGGGACTACACTTGTGACTGCCCTCTTTGTAGAGGTGGACTCCCCAGTCCTAACTTTCTGGGTCCTGTCTGTGAGACAGTTAGCTATCCACTGGGTGACATACGGGTTTGTAGATAATCTCTTGAGTTTGTCAACAATGCCCAAGTAGGGTATTGTGTCAAATGCCTTGGCCAGATCAAGCTAGGCAGTGTGAACAATTTTGCCCTCATTCATTGCTTTGGTGACCTTCTCAAAGAAGTCCACCAGGTTGAGTAGGCATGATCTGCCCTTTACAAAACCAAACTGGTTTGGGTCCAGTGTCTGGAGATTTACTATATCTCTATTGATCATTTCCATGATAATTCTTTACATGGGTTTACATATAAGACTAGTGAGACTTATGGGTCTGTAGTTTCTAGGGTCTGTAGATGGCCCACCTTTGTGCAGAGAGATAACTGTTGCCTTTTTCCATTCATGAGGCACGGAGCCTGTCTGGAGGCTACAGTTAAATAGCAATTCCAGAGGCCCTGATAGGTCATGTTTCTATTTAGAAGCCATCCTGGGTATTGTCTGGACCCACTGATTCAGTGTTCTTGGTCTTAGAGAAAGCATTAAGGACCTGTTCCCTAGTGATAGCAGGGGAGAGTTATATTTGATGGTATTTCCTGAGGGAAGGTTGTGGGGGGAGAGGAGTAAAGTTGGAGCTGAATTTATCAGCCAGGAGGTTTGCTATATCTTTTGGCTCAGTATAGGTGGCTCCATTTACAATGAGCTCTGCACACAATTGTGTACTTGCCTTTGAGGTTGCAGACATAGCATAATGCTTTGTGGTTGTCCTTGGCCTGGGAGGCCAAAAACTTACCTCAAATTTGGCTTTGGTAGACTAGTTGTTTGCTTAGTTTAATGAGAGTGCTTTTATCCTGCTGGGTGCTGCACCTCCTAATTTTTGCCATGATTTTCTTCCTCCTGTTATACATCTGACTGATTTTGTGATTCCACCAGAGTGGCTTGTTTTTTGAGTTAGTTCTGTACTTACGATGGGTGAAGTTGTCTCTATACAGCTATTAACATGCTTATACAGGGTTTCTGTAAACAGTTCTGCAAAGGCAGAAGTGTTCTCAGGGTTTATAGGGGCTTGAAAATTTGCCAGGTTCTCACTTAATACCAGAAGGTTAGCCTTAGAATAGTTCCTGAATATTCCCGGTTTAGCTGGGGCCTTACCAGGGAAGGCATTACATTAGGGGGTGTGCGGCACTCTCCCATATTAGCGAGAACCAGATCCAGTTTGGCTGCACCCCTGGTTGGTGTTATTGACTATATGGTCCAAGGAGTTTGTGTTTACAGGAACCTCTGTGCATGTACATTTCATGTCATATAGGATTCCCAGTTAATATTTGGGTAATTAAAGTCACCCATAAATTTGGTACTGGGTTGGATGGTTAGTGTTTCTAATAAGTTTAGATACATAGTATGGGTTTCCTGGGTCATGCAGTGGGGACCTATAGCTTGCAAGGAAGTGGTATTGGATTTTACCTATAGTGATTTGAACAGAGAAGTGCATTGTCCTGTTTAACCAGCCTTGAAGTATATTTCTTTTTGATGTAAATAGAGACACCTTCACCTTTAGTCCCTACCTGTGAAGTAGCTGTTCTAAATGTGTGGAAGGCATTACAACCCTGAAATGTTGGTGTGCTGTCCACGGGTTTAAACCACGTCTCTGAGACTGCACAGACATCAGCGTTCTCTAGGGTAAAGAGAGGTTCCCGGGAGTGGAAGTATTTTGTTTAGACTGCTAGCATTGAGCAGTAATACCTTTAGATTTTCTTGGTTTTGATTTGCTATGTCGGAAGTACTTTCAGTTTGACATTGCCTAAAAAAGAAACTATGGGGGAAGACAATGCTTTAGCTAATATTCAAAAGCTACTTCACTTGGGGAAAGCACTTCAAAAGAGCATACAGAACATAGGAACACAAAATGATACACCTGAAGTCTGCAGGCATTTCTGGTTCTAATTCAAAATAATATTTCTATTGTCACACTGACGTTTATGTGCAGGTGTATGAGCCCACTTTTGTGTGGTGATGGATTACCTCAACTTCCTTCCTGCATTCTTTCCTTGGGGTTTATACTAAAGGAGACACCTGCAGCTAAGCTTAAGATTTATAAAATACTGTGAGCAAAAACCTGAGCTCTTGGACTTGTAATGCAGCACAAAACTCCTTTTGAAGTCCATTCAAGTCAAATTATAAAAGTCACCCTCCTTAAAAACGCATTTCAGTGCGCTTGTAAATGCTAGCTGCAAAGGATAGAAGCATGACAATCACAACACCTACTCTCCTTTTAGTTAGGGGGGACTGAACAGTTAATGAAACATAAAAAAGCTTCAACTTTAAGGAACTTTTCAATTTCTCACTGTCAAGACTGTCACACTAAAGTGACAAAAGGTACTTTGGAAGGACACTTCCAAATATAAAGGTTATAGCTCTAGTCCCCTACCTTGACAAAAAAGCTGGTGCTACTACAGAACAGGTCTGCCTTTAATGTTCCTTTAAATTTCTAAGATTCACTAAATAGATATTAAACTGGTTCAGTTTAGGCGATGCCATACTTTTCATGGTCTTGGCTACCTAAACAACGCCTTCAGAAATTCATTATTCTTGTTAAGTGAAGATAAAACATGCATGCAGCTCCTCAGAGTTTATGACTGCCCGTAAACAATGATACTGTAATACTATACAAGCTATATGACAGTGTAAAATGTCACATTCTTTTCTAGTACCACAACAGCTGTATCCACAAATACACAATTGTACTAAAATTGTACTAAAAACATATTCCACAAGGGGTGACAACATCCTAGATCTGGTGGTTATCAGTAAGGGGGACCACTGTGGCATCCCTACTGAGAGGTCTTCCTTGGTGTATAAATAGCTTCATTGCACACCCCCTCCCCCCGATGGGATTGGCAGCTATGCAGAGTTCTACAACAGTGCTTTGCACAAACACCTGTATAACTGCATTGACTTAGCCATACCCGATAGGACCAACAACCTCCTCAAGGAAGAACAAACCTGCCTTGGTGACAACTGCCATTAGCAGGCTTTACAATAAGAGGAAGAAATTGTTGTCTAAGAGTAAGACGGAGCAAGCCCTAAAATGGAAACACTCTCTCCTCAGCTTAAACAAGTAAATAAGACTTCTTGTGAAGTCCTCCAAAGCAAACTAGGAATCGAAATCAAATTCCTCAACTAAGGACAACCATATGGTGTTCTTTAGTTACATCCATAACCTAAAAGGAAAGGCCAAGATCTCTGCCGAACTGGTAGTTAATGATACCACATACACTGAGCCTGTAGATAGAGCTAACCGACTGGCAGACAGGTTCTGTGAAAACTTCACTCCCCTGTCCCCGCCACATGTACCCTATGACAGCCCTACCACCTGTCTCCTACACTGCATCTCTAAAGAGCAGGCATACATGCCCCAAGCCAAAAACACAGGGTCTATGGGACCTGATAATATTCCAGGCTGTGTCCTACATGGGCTCCAACAGGAATTAGCAACACCATTGGGTACTCTTTTCAATCATAGTCTAAGCACTGGCTTTGTCCCAGCTGAATGGAAAATGGCCACAGTTATTCCCTTGCACAAAGGTAGTGTGTCCATCTGCAAGGCCATGGAGCGAATTATCATGGACCCTATCAACAAAGATATAGGTAATCTCCAAACACTTGACCCAATTCAGTTCAGATTTGTTAAAGGGAGATCATGCCTGTTAAACCTGGTGGACTTCAACCACAGTCACCAAGGCCCTGGGTGAGGGAAAATCTTTGCATACGGTCTACCTAGACTTAGCTAAGGCTTTTGACAATATACCCCACTCAAGTATTATTGACAAACTTACCCAGCTAGGTATCAACTCTTATATCATTAGATGGGTTGCTAACTGGCCCACTGATAGAACACAGTCAAAACAGGGAAATCCAGCTCCAACAGCAGACCTGTAACCAGTGATGTTCCACAGGGATCAGTCCTGGGACCTCTACTGTTTGGAATCTATTTCTCCAAAGTACAAGCAAAAACTAAAGGTCTGTGGCTGACAAAGTTTGTTGACGACTGCAAACTGGGAGCGATCATAGAATCTCCAAATGATGCAAATATCCTACAAGAGGGTCTTGCACAAACAAATGATTGATGCCAAAGTCATGAACTTAAACTCAATGCAAAAAAATGTAATATCATCCCTTTTGGTAACAGTGATGCTCTTGTTAAGTGCCACATCAATAGCAACACCCTATGTACGCACTCAGTGGTGTGGAACCTGGGCACACAGGTTGATGGCAATCTTACCTTTGATCACCATGTCTCCACAGTGGTAAAAAGGGCATTCAATATTGTTCATCTCATAAGAATGGGCATTCCCTCCAGAAAAAAGGTATAACCTTCCTGTACTCTTCCTTCATCACGCCAATAATAGAGTACAACGCCCCTTTTGGTATGTATCTTTAGAGGCACCTGCAGCAATTGGAGAAACCACAAAGGTTCCTCACAAGGAAAATTCAAGATCTTCAGCATCTGTCCTATGTGGATCATCTGAAATCACTGTCACTTTATTCTGTTTTGATCTCTGCCTTGCATATAAGGTAATCTCTGACCCTGCTTTACTGGAAATGCTACATATCTGCAAGCCAAATGGTACATGGGTTACTTGCTCTAAAAACCTTAACCTAGTATGTGACATTAATAGAACCTGCTGGAGGAAAAGATTTGTCTCCCAGAGGTTACCACACCTTTGGAACAGACTCCCACTTCATGTCAAACAGAGCACCTCATTGGCCCTCTTCAAACGCAATCTGGACGATTGGATGGGGAACTGTAAATTCACCCCAGGGGTTCTACCAGTGCCCCTCTTGGACACTGGCATTAGGTACTGATCGTGGAAATAAGGGTAGAACCTGGCTAGGCTTGTAAGGGCCCTAGGGCCATTAGCTTAGTAACTTCCTATGATCCCCTGACCTAGTGTATTCATGGAGGGCACATTCCAGAGCATATTATTTAAGTATGTATAGAGAAAATGTCTGTGCATGTACATACATCTATAAATAAGTACGCACACACACAAACTTATATATGTACCCAAAACAGTGTAGACTGTAAATGCATACAATATTGACATAGTAACAATTACACTGACCATAATCTGCTTTGGGATAGCACAAAGTTGGCATCCCCATAGACCTGTTTAAGTGATACCCATGTTACAAAAACTTTAGCCACTTTCCATTATACAAAAAAAGTACCTTTCATATGGCATGAAAAGTAAGGAAGGACCTTAAAGAATCTAATGGACCGAGGAACAAGCATTTCACAATTTAAGACCATGTATGGAGAATATTTTAGTAAAGTAATTTAAGAAGTGCTGATGGACAGAACAGGACAGAAAGGGACACAAGATTATATGCAATACAGCAGAATACATTAATAGCTGCATCTCAAGCATGGTGCCATTTGATGCAGTAATGGTCAATGCATCCACATTCTCCTGTTCTTTAATTGTGCTCCCCCCACCCCCTCCTCACTGCCTAAACACCATAAGCTCACCAAGGTCTATTAGTCCATTTGTTCCCAAACCATTCTTTCCCCAAGGTGAGAGACAATTGCAAAGCTGTCATCCTGATAGCTAATAGGACATTTTTTTGTAAAGACTGCTTAACTCCACTCCTGGGGGGCTGGCTATACCCCTGATACGGAAGTATGCTCATTCCATGACATGCCTCAGCAAGGGCTACATCATTAATTTTGGTCGACCACATCTCAACCCCCTCCAGCCTGTTATTGGAGAAGCACCTTATGCCAGTCCCCTGTTGCACAAGGTCACCACAGAAAAGAAGCCACCACAATGCTCCCTCCCAGGCAAACATGCTGACAAAAGCTGTGCATCTACCTCCGAGCTCTTCCAGAGCTGCTCATCGGTCTTGGGTCATCAAAGACACAGTCAGGGCTTTATTCCTCTTCACCAAAGAGCCAGGGTAATGCATACACATTCCCCTGGACTGTTACATTTTTAGGGTAACCAGCCCCACCAGGGATGGTCGAATCCACCTATCTGCACAAGCACTCAGTAGCTGAAGGAGTGCCATAACAGGTCCCTACTCTTGTGTTTTTGAGAAACACAAATGCTAAGAGCGATGGTGATAAATGAAGAAAGGAATGGGATAAATCATTTAATTTGTCAAAAACTTTTCTTCTCAGATAGATTTCCATTTGTTGTGTACACTGAATTTGTACTTTCTGTAAGCTAGCAATTATACTTTAATCTTTTAAAGTTTTTAAACATAACTTTTCTTATCTCTGTATTTGTATAGTGCATTTCATTAATAGCAGTTTTGTTAAACAGAGCTTTTCCCCCTGGGCTCCTGCTGAAAATGGGCTTTCAGCCTAGTCAGACTATCCCGGTTAACAAATTCAAACAAATAATATGTATTATACCACGATCCCCCCAAAACGTGCACGCTGATTGGCCAGCGTGCCCGTTGTAAATCGAGTTATACTAATGGAAAAAGGTCCGGTCCGGACTTTTTCCATTAGTATAACTCGATTTTAAACATTGTCTCGCTATGTTAAATGGGTTTAACATAGCGAGACAGTTTAAAATAAGCAACGGAGATCTCCGCTGCTTATTTTAAAGCTGTCTCGCCATGTTAAACCCATTTAACATAGCGAGACAGTGTTTAAAGCAACGGAGAAAGCAAGATCTCCGTTTTTTAGTGTTTTGCTATGTTAAATGAGTTTAACATAGCGAGACAGGCTTAAAATAAGCAACGGAGATGTCCGTTTTATTTTAAACTGTCTCGCTATGTTAAACTCATTTAACATAGCGAGACACTAAAAAAAGCAACGGAGATCTTGCTTTCTCCGTTGCTTTTGCCCACAGCTCTGATGTACTGCGCAGGCGCGCAGTACATCAGAACTGCCGCGGATGCCAGACATCTGCGGAAGGGCAGTAAACAGGCATTATACTATGCCATTATTTAAGAAAAGTAACAGTTTCTTTTCTTAAATAATGTCATGTAATAACCACGCCTGGTGGTAATGCTAAATTACCCACGGTTGGCTTTGTTTGGTCCCTCGGGCGACCAAACCACGCCAACCGTGGGTAAATTTAGCATTACCCACACCCAGGCGTGGGTTATTGCTATATTCTATACCTAATGACGGTGGGCTTGCAAAGGCTGGTAGGGAAACAGACTAAAACAACAGCCTCTCAGAGAAGCCCAACATTAAAAATGTTAGTACAGCCAACCAACCTACAGACTCTCTCTCTCAGCCACCATCAACAACAGTAATGATTCAGAGACCATCAAGAAGGGCACAGCACATTACAAAGTATTTTATATATATATATATATATATATATATATATATATATATATATATATATATATATATATAAATCGCCAGCTTTTATTTACATTTTATTGTTCTAAAAATATAGTATCTTTGTTTTAAATCACACAATGCCTTGTTTCCTTCAGCACTACAGTATTCATATGCCAAAGGAAATTACAAACAGCTATGTAATGACGAATAGAAATATGTAAAAGATGTTTCCTTCACAATTAGTTGATTAACAGCAGAAGGAAATAAAGAATATTAAAAGACAACTGGTTTTAGGAAAGTATGCCCGTTACTGTAATAAACCACATCCACGTTAGATCTATGTGTTGTATTTTTTTTTTTTTTTAATGCAGGGCTGTTCACTGAAAAACAGACGGGCTTAAACTCTACTTATAAAGCACATGAAGGCCCCATAGAAGTATAGCAGTTAAAAGGAAGCTGCTATGAGCAGATTCTTCCCAAATAAGGCTGTCCAAAGCTTTGACTGCAGACTTCCATGCGAGACTGAATGGGCTGGTACACTTCAACACACTGGTAAGACTTCCTGCCGGCAATATTAAGCACTAGAACCTGGAAAGAGCAAATCATTGGTATCAAGTAGTCAAAGTATTCAACTAGTTCTCACACTACTAGCATATTAACATGCTATGGTGTCAAAGTGCAAAGTAGATATTTCTTCAGCAAGTTGTAGATCATACAGCAAACAAACTTCAAATACAACACTCACACTCAAACAGTACTTTGAGGTAAATTGCTTTACACTGCCAGAGAAACATTAAGTGAAATGTAAGTGAAAAACAGGCAGCAAAAATCTGGAGGCCAATACTGTCTCAGAACAATCAGCAACACAAACACCAGTAGCTGTACATTGTTACCGTCTGACATTTATTTCATCACTGTCTCACTTAATATGATACTATTACTTATTTTCTGCCAGTGTTTCAGCTATTCTACTCTTGCCACCTTTTAATCATACACTTCAAGCTTGCAAAAAATCTGTTTCATTTGTGCGTCATGAAAGCCTGATATTATCACAAGCCAAATTTAAGAGCTGTGCAAGTCTAAATATAAAATGTCTGATACTTTTAAAGATTTCTTAAATATTTCTTAAAAGACGCATGCTTAGCACAAACACCATTTATGAATGTATCCAGCAGCTGAAGAAACAAAAGGAATGGATAACAGTCTACAAAACATTTCTCAACTTCATTTTCAAGACATTGCATTAAACATGCATAATTTGCCCTAAAAACCTGAAATGTTAAAGAGTATGCATGTTTTACTTTTATATAATTTTTGCATCTGCAATAGACTGCCATTGACATACATTTTCCTCATCTGTCAAATCACGATGGGCATGTGCATTTTTTTATTTTACTGCCTTATTTGAAATTCGACATCTCACTTTCAACAAATCCATCTCAAGTTGTTCAGACTATACATCTACCTGCAATGTTTTTTTCCTCAGACCAGATGGTGGTGGTGGAGTGACATCTGCTGCACCTGTTCTGCCTGCCTTTCTTTTTATAGATTCTTTAATCTATGCAGTCACACAGAATTCAAAAATATCTCTCTTTTACAGAATGCCCAAAATACACCAAAAAAATCACTTCAAGTCACACATTATATTGGGATCAGTTAGTTCTATACCATTCTCTACTTCTGCAGGGCACCAATTAAAAACACTATTTATTCTTCTGCATACCATTGTATAAGGATTTCTACAAATTCTGGTCTCAAAACACAGCTAATATACCATTTGGTATTTGCTGAATTATGCAGGGCTGACATGCTGCTCTAGCAGGAACAAAACTACCTGCTGGGAATTTTTGAACTCAAAAATTCTAGATAAACGTAATCCTAACCCTAAAATGTTCTCTTCAGCCAACACTACATCTGCTTTAGATCTTTCATCAGTCAGAAACATATTTCCAGATAATGGAATGAGAAGATCTGTCCTCTGATTACATTGCTTCTATATATGCTTCGGCTTAGCTCATTCATGCTCATGGTATACATATCTTCTGATACAGTCTCTCTCTTCCACACACAGTTCCCCAGTGCCCTGGCCAAATTTTCCAAATTCTGTTTGCTGATGGAACTAACCCAGTCAACAAAGCATAAATAAAATGAATGTTGTGTCTGTGTGGATTCAGTGTTCCAAACAATCCCAAAATAAGTTTTTTTTTTTTTACTTCTAAAGTGTTTCTGCAGCTTAGGGCATCACTCATGCAAGTTATAAACCACAACTGCGAATATTAATTAAAATACTGTGAATTAAAGCCAGAATGATAGACACCTTTCTGACCTACACAGATTTTCCAGGTTGTAAATCTGATGTCAGTTTCTACCACCTATTCATCTGGGTCACCTATAACAATACGCTTATTTATATTTAACTCTAACCCATGAAGGATTGTGTATGACCTCTAAAGATTCAGAGGTTATGGCTAAGGTTCCAGATTTGCCTCTTTAATATTTAACAGATGTAGAGTACCTCCACAATGACAAGCAAGCATAGCTAGTAAAGGATCATAGAGTTTGTCAGAACAGTTATCTTATGAAGTATAATGGGTGCGTGTGCACTGCAGAGAGAAAAAAGCTAGTCACTGTGGACATAGGTGTCTCTTTCAATCTGTTCATGCACAGGAGAAAGACATACATACGCATTCCACAGGTACTCCAACTACAGAAAGCTCCCATGGTCCCATAACAGTGTTATCTGAAGTCTTTTTTACTCAGTCTCACCCAAAACCAATTTCTGGGACCGATTTCCAAACTGTGGCATAGTGGTAAGTTCTCTGCTTCACAGCTTTGATCATTGTTTCCAGTCTTAACCTGTGTGAAGTTTTCTCCAGGTAGTCCAATTTCCTCCCAGCTTCCAAAAAAGCTGGTAGACCAGAGACTAAAATAAAATTGCCCATACATTAGTAATGTCTTTCGGCTTTTCCCGGTTAGTGGTCACCACAGCAGAACTCCGGTCCGCTAATAATTGGTAGTGGATTTTTACGGTGCCGAGTTGCTGGCCCGACACCCAACCTTCAAAAAAGGCACACCCATTCATGCACACACCTACCTGAATGTCTTTAAATGTCACTCGGCTACAGGGAGGACATGCAGACTCCACACAGAAGGTGTTCCAGCCGAGAATCAAAAGGGAGAACAACTCTTGTTGTGAGGTGACAATGCTAACCGCTGCACCACTGCGGCCTCTAAATTGCCCATGTATTAACATATATTATGTATTTACTCTTGTTTTTGTGGCATGAGTTCTGGGTAAAAAGGGTCTATAGACTACACGCTTTACTCAGTTAAAAATACTAAATAAACAAAGTTATGACAGATTATTTCCATTTTTTGAACAAGTTCTTTGAATGTGAAACAAGCATTTGCAATATCCATAGGGTTTGACTCCATGTTAATGGCAAATTCCTTCCTGTACTACTCTTCATTCATCTGAAACTCTCAATCACATCCACACATATCCAGCAGTCTTCTAGGAAGAAAAACTTCAACCTGACTAACCCATGAAGAAATTTTTTTAGTGTCATTAGCATAAAGGAGTAAAGCCTTACGCCCAAGTGACCAGAGATTAACTCTCAGCTCTAGTATCTGTGTGGCAGGCAGGATGGGGCATCCCCAACTGGAAGGACACAGATGGAGCTGGCCACACAAAATGTCACTATTCCTTGTAGCACAGAAGGTGATGTAGTGGGATGTCCTGGCAGAGCTGTTAGTTTCATGAAGCCATTGACTAGTGATAGCCTTCACAGTGAGTTTGCAGAAGTGTGAAGAAGGAATTATGGGCCACTGCAGTGATGCAATTCTCTCTCTCTGTTTGGGAGGGTGGGGCCATTCTTTACAAGGATGTCCCAAGAACAGTGCGCTTTCATTGCTCCCTCAATGACATTTCCCCATACAGCTCTCATCTCAGACCTGGGCAAAGAAATGAGTGGGCTCTCCCAACCATCAAACCTCCCCTCAACAAGACAGAGAAGGAGGCAAAAGCAGCATGGGGGTAAGAGATGACCTTTCTAAATGCATGTATCTTTTTCATCTAGCTCACTATCAACCCACTAGCTCACTATCAACCCACTACTTCTACTATTTACTTTACTGGGGATGCTCTTACTAGCAGCTGGTGAGTGAGATGGATTGCACCATCACTAGCTGAAAGCATCAGACACCTAAGAACTATATGAAACCATCAGTCCTAAAGTACAAAATGATGTAGTCACTAGTACACAAAAGTGTATGTATATGTAGTCCTCAATATGGTTGCAGGAACCTAGCTGTTGCTTGAAGTCCTGTAGCCAGCTTTACTTCTGGCAAATGCCTAGAGTCTACTCAGCAGAAACATTTCTAAACACCCTCTCCCTAGGATGAGAAATCTTGATTTACACCCCCCACAAAAAGGTGGAAGAGTGTCTTTGTTTCTCAAAACTACACTGCTAATGGCAGCAGACAGTACTGATGCCCTACTCCTCCAAGAAGCAGGCCCTTTTCTGGTCACTTATTTCTTTCTTAAAGCATACGACTAAGCAAAAGTATCTTGTACTGGGCATACCTGAAAACTTTGTGTAACCTATTCAGTCTAAGTTCCATAAATTAAATGCATGCGCTTACAATACAACTAGATGTAGAAAAATGAACATATACTCAAACTCTATGGACTAAAGTTGCAGGCATTAGGATCATTTGGCAATCCACATTTTCTCAGGCAGTCAAATATCTCCTCCTATCCCACAACGCACTACAACTGCTCTCACATTCTAGATCTGAGTTTAGCACGGCTTAATAAAAAAATATATAAAGGTGTGAGAAGGGACAGGCACAAAGTAGCCCTGCTCTTACAGATGTAGCCTAATAGTAAGTATATAACTTTCAAACCTGAAAACACTATGTCCAGCCTCAGTAACTTATAGGACAGAGTCAAAAGCTTTTCCTCCTGACAGGATGCCTAGGAGAACATACCCTTGGTAATGATAACTCAAAGACACATCTGTATCTAGAAACTAAATTCAACTTAAAAGGTATTCAAAGACCACAGGGCTAATGCAAAATATCATCAAGGACTGCATTTCTGAAAAAGGTCATGGCAGAATGAACTTTGGCAACTTGTGGCAACGGCTTATTGCATTTAAGATACTATAACTGGACAGTCACCTAGTAAGGGTAAGTTTAGAAAAGTACAGTTGTGTACACTTAGCATAAATGTAGATGTTAGAGTGTATTCACTGTTGCAGTTATAACATTTGGGTTATCTGCCTGCAGGTAGCCCTCAGCCAGCCTGAATATCAAAGTCTTCGATTCCTGCGTCAGATGCAGTCTATTCTTCCATGACATCAGGTCGTCAGGGGTATAAAACATGCAGCTGACGCCATTACATCAGTTTTTCTTGCCCCAGATGTCAGGTGACCCCATAATGGGAAGCAATTATATGTCAGGTTGCACCTCCAACAAAAAGCAAATACACCAGAAAGCTTAAATACACCAAACAAGAAGGAAGGTAGAGCCAAGAGAAGTCAGGGGGGCTGGAGGGAGGGTAACCAGGACTGCAAAAGTGAATACACTCAAACATCTACATTTATGGTAAGTGTACACAACTGTACTATGTTCTTCGTGTTTCACTGTTGCAGTCATTACATTTGGGTTAAGTCCCAAAGCTAAGGAAGGGAGGAGCAATTTACAGAGCATTAGGACCAACTATTAAGCCCTGCAAGACTGCAATGGCAAAACCAGCTCTGGATTAAGAAAAAATAGGCATGTGGTAATGCTTGGTGAAGGTATGTACAGAGCTCCAGGTAGCAACTTCTAGGATGTCCCTGGTAGGGACTCCTCTGAGGAAGGCTGTAGAGTTGGATGCAGCCTTGGTGGAATGTGATCCTATCCCCTGTGGGGTAGTTTTTCCATGGTGCTTATAGCATAAATGAATGCAATGGGCTATCCATTTAGAAATAGTTTGCTTTGAAATGGCCTTCCCCTCTGCCCCTGCAGCAAAGCCAACTTGCAGCTGTTCAGATTTTCTGAGAGGCTTGGTCCTGTCCAAATAAAATCTAAGTTGTCTGTGCACATCCAAAGAGTGCAGTATTCGTTCACCTTTGTTTTGTGGATTCAGGAAAAAAGTAGGCAGATGAATGGACTAATTTAGGGCCACACTAGACACCACCTTGGGCATAAAGGAAGGATTGGTCCTGAGGTAAACCCTGTCTGCATGGAAGATAATGAAGGGCTCCACTGCCATGAGGGCCTGTAATTCAGACACTCTTCTTGCTGAAGAGATGGCTAGAAGGAAGAATGTTTTCCAAGAAAGGAATTTTAACTCTGCAGTTGCAGCTAGTTCAAATAGGAGGAGAGGGAGCTTTTCCAATACAAAGTTAAGGTCCCAGGCTGGAGTAGGGGCTCACCGTGGGGGGTCTTATATTTTTGGTCCCTCTGAGGAACTGCTTTAGCAGGGGGTGAGAGAAGAGAGGTGGTTCAGTATTATAATGTGCTGAAATAGCAGAGGCATGAATTTTAATTGACGAGAAGGACAGGCCCTTGTGGAGCATTTCTGTTAAGTAGGTACAGCGGTAGCATTGTTGCCTCACAGCAAAAGGTTCTTCTGTTCGATTCGCAACTGGAGTGCCTTCTGTGTGGAGTCTGAATGTCCTCCATGCGGTCGAGTGGCCTCCGAAAGACATGCGTGAATGGGCGTGCCTTCGCTGAAGGTTGGGCGTCAGGCTGGCAACTCAGCACCATAAAAAAACCTACTGCCAATCATTAGTGGACTGGAGTTCCGCTGTGGCGACCCCTAACCAGGAAAAGCCGAAAAGACAAACAAACTGAAGAATATGAGGTAAGCTGGGCACGGCTGTGCCCATCACCTGACTTTGGCTCCAGGAACAGTATCTTTTCCACTTTTCAGCATAAGATTTTTCTAGTGCTAGGCCTTCTTGCTTCCAGAATAACATCTAGCACCTGCTTACTGAGGGATGCTATTGGAGAGCTCAAGGGATTAGCCAGGCTGCACGGTTCAGAGTTTGAAGCTGAGGGTGCAGAATCTGGCCCGCCTGCTGGGACAGCAGGGAAGGTGTCTGAGGTAGGTGCCATGGATCCAGCAGTACCATACTGCACAAGAGGGGGTACCAATGCTGGCGTGGCCAGTCTGGTGCAATCAGTATTGTCCTTGGTTTGTCCTGTTTGATCATTAGCAGACCTTCGAGAGGAGAGGCAGGGGGGGAAAGGCATAAACTGAGAGGCTTTCCCAGGTAAAGGACAGGGCATCCACTTTCCAAGCTTGACTGTGGGGAGTCCTTGTGCAGACTTTGTCGAACTGGTAGTCCTGAGGGGAGGCAAACAGGTCTATTTCTGGAGTTTCCCATTTGTTCCTTAGGAGGTTGAATATTTTTGGTTCCAGTTTCCATTCGTGTGGGTCCATCAGATGTTTGCCAGTGAATTTAGCTTGCCTGGCAGGAATTGCGCTTGTAGGTGCACTTGGTAGCTCAAGGCTGTCTTCCACAGAGCCATGGCTAGTCTGCAGAGAGGGTACGAGTGAGTTCCCCCCTGCTTATGTACCACATAACTGTGGTATTGTCTGTCTTTACCAATAATTGTCCTGAAAGGATGTGGTCCTTGAAGGCTGTCAGGGAATTCTGTACAGCTAATATTTCTTTTTGTTTGATATGCAGGTGCATCTGACTTGGGTTCCATTTGCCCTGAATGCACTGCCCTGCCAAGTGATCCCCCCATGCATAGTCTGATGCATCTGTTGTTAGGGTTTGAGCAGCAGGGGCTAGATTGAAAGGGAGCCCCTTGTTGAGGTGGCAGGCCTCTGCCCACCAAAGGAACTCTGTCTTTATACAAGGAATGACAGCAATCATTGTTTCCAGGTTCTGAGAATGTTGGCACCATAGGCATTTTAGATACCATTACAGTTACCTCATATGCAGTCTTGCATATGGAATTAGTAGAATGCAGGAGGCCATGAACCCCAAGGCTTACCGTATTTGCCTTGCAGATAGCAGGGCTTTTGTGGCCATTAGTTTGAAGTAAGTTGTCAAATGAATTTGTTTCTCTGGTGTGAGGAAAGCCATCTGGGAAGTTGTATTCAAGCTTGCTCCCAGGAATATAATTTGTTGACAGGGTACCAGATGCGATTTCTTTTAATTTATGGTGTACCTCAGACAAGTTAGCACTTTTGTAGAAATGCCAGATGATTCAAAAGTATGTCCTGGCTTTCTACCTGAATTAGACAATCGTCCAGGTATGGATATATTTGAATATTTCCTTTGCCTGCAAAATGCAATGACTGGAGCTAAGCATTTTGTGAATACCCTGGGTGCAGTAGATAAGCCAAAAGGCAGTGCAGAGAACTGATAGTGCAAGTAGCCTGCTTTGAAGCGTATGTATCTTCTGCAAGATTCCCCGATTGGGATATGCAGGTAGGCTTCCTTTAAATCGAATGTTGCCAACCAGGCATCTTTGGCTAGCGTAGGAAGCAACTGGTGAAGAGTTAGCATCTTGAATTTTGGAATCACCAAAAAGGTGTTTAAGGTAGATAGGTACAGGATGGGATGCCATGAGTTGTCTTTTCTGGGTACCAGAAAGAGTCTTTAATAAAAAAACTTGTCCCTTTTCCTCTTCTGGTACAGTTTGAATAGCCTTTACGTTTAAGAGAGAGAGTACTTGCTATTGAGCCTCTGCCCACTGATTTGGGGGTAGATCTCGCCAACCGTTTGGGGTTGGTAAAATATGGAATTGAAATCTGTATCCTTGGGAAACTATATTTAAAACACATTTGTCCTGGGTAATGAGTTCCCAGTTTTTTGCCTGCAGAACAATCTTTTCCCCCTAAAGGAGCAGTCAGCTGAGAAGTGTTTAGAAGTTTTAAAGTTAAGTCATTGAGATAATTTACCATAGGGGGGCGTCTTACTACTCCCTGATTTGGAAGTGGGAGCCCTCCCACTGCTTAGTCCTGAAGCCTGGGTGTTCTGCTGGATCTGGGTTTGGACTGAAGACTTGGAAGAGCCACGAAAGGACCAATTCTTAGAAGGCCAGGCCAATGCCTACTAAAAATGGGAGGCTGTACTTGCAGGAAATCTTTTAACAGTTTGCATAGATTTAGCTTTTTCCTCCATCTTTTTACAGACTTCTGCTTTGTTGCCAAACAGGCAGTCTTGGTTTAAGGGAGCATCCAGTAATTAAGCCAACATGATCTGGCAAGTTTTGCTCCTTAAGCCAAGCATGCCTTCTAAGTACAGACCCAGTGACAGCAGCCCTGCAAGATGCTTGTAAAGAGTCAAAACCACATTGCAAAGTATGTTTGCCAACTTGTTCAGCAGAATGCATTAAATCCTGCAAGTCTTTATGTTCAGCACATTCAGGAATCAACATAATTTTCTGTTTAAGTAGTCCCAAAATATGCTGCTGATACTTGAACATAAGAAACTGGCAATTTAAGGCCCCAATGGCCAATGTAGCACAAGTGTATACCTTCTTACCCAATCTGTCCAAGGCCCTGGAATCTATATCACAGGGGGTAGGGTTTTTGTTAGCAGTAGCCTTAATGCCCTTTGGTCCTTGGGAAATGGTATCTGGATCCGCAGCAGGTTTCTTAAGAGGAACTTGTGAGAGTCAGGTTTTCTGGGAGCTGGAGGTAAAGTGTCTGCGGCCAGGCTACATTCCAAAAAGGCATCATCTACAATGTCCAGAACAGGAGGGATAGCTAAAGGCCTGTGTTGAGGGAGGAGTAAGAATTCCCTAAGCCTCTTTTTGGAGTCAGAGTAATCCTGGCTTTCCCAGTGGAAATGCTCCTTAAGAGTGGGCAAGGTTTCACCAAAAGAAAAATCTTCTGGAGGGGAAGCAGAGGGAATGGAATCCTCTGCATCAGAATCCTCATAGGTAGATAAGGGCAAATATCCTGTTAATCAGAAGAAACAGAAATTTCAGAATCCTGATCAGAAGAATCAGAAGGTCTCTTAGAGGGGGAAGGCTAGCTTCCCCTAATTAAAGTAATAAGGTCTTCAGCCATTCTAAGCATTTGTTTTTTAGGCATATGGGCCTGACCATGCAGTTTGTCGGTTTTATAGGCGCGGGTCATGTTTTAGGCCTTGATGAAGAAGATGGCATCAGTTTAAAATGCAAATCTGTAGGCCTGAATACACCCTCAGAAGCCAGTGCCTGCACAGCGGCTCCGGACCCATCCAAGGTAGAGACATCCACAGGTTCCATAATCGAAGAAGCATCTCGTGGCATACTGGACTCTGAATGGGTCTCAGTACAGGCCTGCAAATCTGAAGTAGCGAGTATCAGGGGCTGCGAAAGCGCATGAGTACCGGCAAACTGGTGACTAGCTTAACGGAAGCATCGCCTGCAGTTTTGGACCTATGCGGTCTGTCTCTGTCTTTATCCTTGCGTTTTTTCAGAATATCAGTAGTCAGATGGTTTAACAAAGCCATTTCTGGATAGTTAACAGAGTACCAAAATAATTTACTGTGAAAATAAACTGACGACTAATAGTTCGGGGGTTGAATAAGGCACAAAACCAACAGTGAGGGACGTCATGGTCTGGGCCTAAGCAAGGAATGCAGTACGAATTAAAATCTTTATGAGGTATTTGTTTTCCACAGGTAAATATATACAAGTCTGCTGCAGCTTTAAGTATAAATGTATGACTGGTTCCAACAGAAACACCATCTCACTGAAAGATATGGTTTAGCAGGCAATTCAGGAATCCTTCTGGGCAAATGATGCCTAGCAAGAACAGTGACTTAAGATAAGAACTTTAATTAACTCTGCTGTGTTAGCAGGCTCAAAGGGAGTCTGAATCAATTTTTCATAAAAAGGACAAGTCCCAAGGAGGTACTAGATCTCACAGTAGAAGCCTAAAAGGAAAAGTGTCCCTATAAGAAAGACTTTGCACACTGTTTTTGAGGCTAAATTATTTGAATCTTACCCTTGGTGAAGAGGTGTCATTGGCACAACAGACTAAAAACTTGACTTTGGTCTTGTAAGATCAGAAGGCTGAGAGTTCTTTTCCACCCCAAATGATTTGATTAATTCTGGCAGTTGGCACTGAGGACTAAGGCACTAAGCTGTTAAGTTACTTTCTCTGGTGCATGGATTGATTCCCTCAGCCTTATTGTGCGACCTTGAGCAAGTCACGTAACCAGAGTGTAATTTGGGGCAATTGAGAATTTAGGCTGGGCTCCTTAATGGTCTCCTGGAATGCATGCCTAGTGATTACCTATGAAGCAAAGATCAGAGGTGGCAGCCCAATGCACTTTAATGAAAGAATAAATCGGTACACTACATTTTCATTCTATAGATTTTCTCGGGTAGTTTCTGTTCATACATCACTACATTACTTATTTTTTTCTTGCTTGTACTATCTGTTCTGTAATTTTAAGATGTACTTCTTTATGTGCAATGCTTACTTGCAATAAAACAAGTAGGTTATTTTTAATTACGACACAAGTCTCAATTCCTCCAGGCCTCTACTGAAAAGGGGGTTGCTTTTACTGAACCAGATGGACTATCCCAACAAGCAAATATAAATAAACTGCAGAGAGCATTATATAGATGTAACAGAATCAATCTGCACAGCCCTTTACTGCTACTTTACTTACTAATTTTACTGTTGCATTTTAGCACCCATGAATGAATTCAATTTCAACTGTTGTTCTGCTGTTTTTAGTCTTCGTTTGACTGCATATTAGTGGAAAACTTTCAAGTCAGTTTGATTAACTGGGTTCACAATATACTGCACATTTTGTCTTCCAGTACAGCTGATGTGGACAGGGAGAATTTTGTGCTAGGATCTTATTTCTTTCCACTACAAGCTGGAATTAGCAGATCACGTTACTCTCAGTGCATTTTCTGACCAAATGGATTAGGGACCTGACCCTCAGCAATGTTTCACTTTCATTTTCAAGTTACAGCATGCATAATGCATCAATATAGAATGTTGCTAGATCTGCGTATATTTGAATTAATTTCTACATTTAGCCTGAACTGGCATGAACATCTTTGTCCTAGAAACTAAGTTCATGGTGCACTATTTTGCCACTCTACATTCTGCAAGTGGCATAGTGATCAAACCCAAGTGCACCCTACTTCCAGACATATTTAAACAGAGAGGAAGCTTAGAATTGCCACACTGCTGGCACAACAGATATACACACTACTTTGTACCAATCTTAAGTAATACACTGGGATATCATCCATTGTCAGTTCATGACATTCTTTGCTAATTTACAGTCCATCTTGGTTTGCCATCAGCTGTTTCTACACACAAATCATATAATTTTATTGATACTGCAAGATCTACCTGTGCATACAGTAATATCATACCATACATTATTATGTAATACTGTTTAATCAAGCAATACATTTAATATGTGCAATATTTTTACTTTACACAGCTAGATTTACTGATAAGGAAGCCCCTAACCCCATCAAATATAATGTGAATTTAAAAATAATCCATAGGCTCAAAGGTATATACTAGGCTAAGTACCACGAGCCTTTATAAGCCTAGTCGCACAATGCAGCCCAATTGTGTCCCTATGTATCACGGGAGTTTATTAGGATTAAGAGGGGTATGTTCGTTAAGAAGTTTCTAAAGGTTATTTGGGGGATATGTTAGTTTGGGCATAGTTGCTGTCTGCCTCTATCAGTCATGGGGCCCAGACCCAGGGTGAATTTCCAGTTTCCCATCAGTCGGTCAATGTTACACTTAAACAGAGTTAGGGATGGACTCTGCGACATATGGATGAGGAACCTGTTCCACAGCATAGGGGTCCTCTGGGACACACATCCGTCTTGCCAATGGGTCCTATTTAAGTCACAAGAAAAATTTAAATCTTTGGATCTAGTGGTCCTGATACCATTTATTTTGCAGATGTGCAAAAGTTCCATCAGTGCTGGATTTGAGGATGCCTTGTATGCCAGATATAGACTGCCTCTCAGTAAAATGTAAAAGACAGAGTACAGAGATAGAGCCTTATAGCGACCTGTATAAGAATGTGTTTATACACTGGATTCTCCTGGTAAAGAACCTTGTAGGTGTTGCATCTGTTGCACATGTCTGGACAGGTACATGCCGAGGGAGGCATTATACTCAAATATGGGTATGACAAGGGCCAAATTAAGTGGCACTAAGACTTCCTTGGACATGGATAACATGCCCTTACTTAGAAGCTGGGTTACATAGACTTATTTTCTCACCATCTTGGCCACGTGTTACTCAAAGCACAGATTACTATCTGCATATGTTCCCAGATCCCAGACTACAGGGTCAACTCATAGGAGTGTTTTATCGATGGAGTAGTTAGCCTGAGTGGTTGTGTTCCCAAAAGGCACTACAATGCATTTCTTATCATAGCGTTTTAATCCATAACTTTGGGACCTGTCATTTGTCTGAGTTAGACCCTCTTGTAAGAGGTGTGTGTCATGGAGGAAATCTAAGATAGCGCCCAATTTCAACTCACCTATAAATTTTGTCAGCCAAAGGACCTTGGCATTAAACTTTACCTCAGAAGTATATCCCAAATAGGATCAGTCCCCGTCAAGGAGCCGTGAGGTACCCCACTGATGACTGATCTCTTAGTGGAGGTGGCCTCACCAATCCTGACATGTTGGGTACCGCCTGTGAGCAGTCTGGTAATCCAGAGAGAATTACGTAGGCATTTATGCCCAGTTCGGTGAGTTTGTCAATTATACCTGAATGGGGTATTGTATCAAATGCCTTGGCCAGGTCCAGGTAGGTGGTATGTGCCACTGGCCACTACATTCATTGTCTTGGTGACCTTCGCAAAGACCACCACCAGGTTTAGTAGGCATAACTTTTTCTTGACAAAGCCAAACTGTGCCAGATCCAGTGTCTGAAGTTTGCCTATGTCTCTGTTGATCATTTCCATGATAATTTGTTCCATGGATTTGCATATTAGTATAGTCAGACTAATAGGTCTGTAGTTTCTGGGGTCAGTAGATGGTCTACCCCTGTGAAGTGGGATAACCATTGCCATCCTCCATTCACATGGTACAGAGCCTGTTTTGGGACTATAATTGAAAAAGTGACTCAAGTTGTCTCAATAGGCCATGTTTTAACCTATTTAGGAGGCTGCCCATTGAGGCTGTGATTTTTGGCCTTAGCAAGCGCCACCAGAGCCTTCTCCCTGACAATAGTGGGGGAGGGGATATGTGGAGGGGGGAGTGGAGGGTGAAGACTGAGCTGAATTTGTCAGCCAGCACATTCACTATGCTGCTCTGCTCAGTGAGGATGGCACCACTGACTGAGTTTGGCACATTGCTGTGTGCTGCCTTTGAGGTTATGGACACAGATATAGAAGGCCTTGTGGTTGTTTTTAGCCTGTGAAGCTATCCTGACCTCATAATTGCCCTCATTGGACTTAATTTGTCCTCTTAATTTCCTGATTACTTTACAGTGCTCTTATCACTATGGGAGATGCACTTCCTGATTTTAGCCATAACTTTATGTATGCTATTAAAAGTTAAGATTTCTCCAATGTTATTTGTTTTCAGAGATTGTTTTGGTCTTACTTCAAGTAGGTACAGCAGCCCCTATTAGAGAACAATTCTGCATTGGTTGGTGTGATCTCAGGGTTAGGAGGGGCACTGAATTTTTGACAACTATTACTTAATATGATGTAGTTTTCTTTGGAATAGTTCCTAACTGTTACAGGGTTTGCTGGGGTTACCGAGTTGATTTTTATTTTGAAGGAGACAGCTTTGTTATCTGACCTCACCAGTAAAAATGCAACAATGAGAAAGGGGTAGCACTCTCCCATACTGGTGTGTACCAGATCCCGTATGTTTGAACCACTGGTGGGTGTGTGCAGTGTCTGATCAAGGATTTGTGTTAATAAAGTCCATGAATCCTTTGAGGCAACATACGTTCCCAGTCTATAGAGAGGTAAAGTCTCTCATGAATAGAGTATTTGGTCCAATGGTGGTAAGTCTCCAGTAGGTCCAAGTACATGCTATGGAAGGTTTGGAACTTAGATTGTGACCTATAGCTTGCTAGGATATGGTATGGGACTTTGTCTATGGTGATTTGCACGTGGATAAACACTCCATTGTCCTATTTAACCAACCTAGAGTTATACTTGTTGCTAATGTAAAATGAGACTCCTCCATCTTTTGTCCACATATGTGCAACTGACTGTCTAAATGTGTGGAAGACACTGAAGCCTTACACTGCCAGAGTACTTTCTAAGGATTTAAACCATGTTCTTGGTAACAGCACATATGTCTATATTCTCCAGAGTGAGGAGAGCTTGTAGGGTGTGGAGTTTCTTGTTTAGGCTCCTATTATTGAGCAGAAACACCTTCAGGATTCTTTGGGTTTTATTTGCTATGTCGGTAGGTTTGTCAATTTGGCATAACCTAAAGAAGGCTCTAAGACAGTGGATAAAGTTTTAGCCAATATTTAGAAGCTTAGGAGAGACAGGTGCAAACCATCCTTTGCAAACCAGTGTGTTTTGTTAATCACGTCTTCCCATTCTGACAAATATTGAATCCTTGTGGAAGGACACCAGAAACTAAGCCAATTATTGAAGTCAATCATCTTGTATTCAAACTGTGGTATCATTCCTGGTGAAGGGAGAATGCTGCTCAGTGCCAAGCAAATACCTGCCTGGGGCATACATTCAGAGAGATCAATAATGTCTCTCTTCATAGAGTCCAGGAATGTATGTCTCAGATAATTAACACACACATGGACTTTTGACAGAATCATACTGGTATCTCTGGTATAGTGACAGGAATGCATACGTAACTTTGTGGATCCTGGCTCCAGATAAGCAACTACTGTTGTTATACAATGTATTTACATGGGCATTCAAGAAAAATAAATGACCACACGTATAAGAAGTCTCACTCTGCCTACCATAACAGCATACTTAAGCAAACTCGTAAAGAGCTTCAGGTTTAGGAAGCTCAAAGTTAAATATAAACTTAATAGTAGCCACTAAAACAAAAAATACACATTTTTCTTTAGCTAAAACAGGAAGTTAAGAACTAATATCCAACAATGTTCAGAGTTGGTCCACAATAATGTTGCTTGTTCTGACCTAAAGGAAATGGCTAATAACCTTGTTGACAAATTTAGTGCAAATTTTACTCCACCCACAGTTATAGCTATTCCACAATCCTGACCAGCCCTTTCAAAAGCTACCACCACCCCATCCATAGGAAAGACAACATATCAGTTTGTCTGATTATAAATAGCAAATATAGCCTATCTTAACACCTACTTAACCTCTTTAATCTAAGCCTCTCTGCTGATTACATTCTTGATGCCTGGAAAACAGATGTGGTAATGCTGCGACACAAAAGTAAACCAACTACAGATCTTTTAGTCTCACATGTAAAGTTATGGAATTCTGGCAGTGCAGAGGACTACAGCTTTGAGCTGTTAATGAGCTACTACCTATGCCCAGAGTAAAGGGCTTGACTCCCTCCCACTTCATTTGTCTATTGTGCAACTGTAGAAGTCACTTAAACAAATAGTGCTCTTGAGTCGAATCCTGAAAAGGAACAACTGTGTCCAGTGGATTCACCTGGTCAACAAATACATAACATTATCTCAGACCTCATTTTTCTTACACCTCTGCAGCAAACTTCTTAATACATCTCAAGAAGAACATAACTTTTGCCACTGTCAAAGTAAACATAGATTAGCAGCCTCAAATTCTTTCCTGGCTTATCTTGTATCGCCTTCCATAAGTTTTGAGGGAACTTTTAAATAAGGGTTACTGGCCAAGTCTGTAATGGTCTGCAGACTAATTGCCAAGCTCAAACCATTGAACCTATGAAACAACCAAACTACATGCAACACATTTAGTCAATGTAATTTTTTACTTAAACAGCGCAAAAAGTTCAATTTAATGTAAAACCAACTTATAAATCCTTACTGCAATATTGCAAATTGCATTTCTTATTTGTTTTGTTTTATTTTTAAATTTGCATTTCTTTTTAAATAGCACTACAAATTCACTCCAAGCTGAGCAAGTATAATAAATAGTACCACAATCTGTGATTATCCGGTATGCAGATAAGCTAAGTGTCCCTTTCTATATTAATTTACTGTAGCTCTTAGTTTTAATTTTCAGAGCGTAGTAAACATAGGAAGCATCAATGGCAACTTAGAGAGCTTAAACTTTTTTTCCACATAACTCTAACAGTTGTAATGTATTTCCTATGTTAAGCTGTATCACATGAAATACTGATAGTAGTTAAACCAAGTCACAAAAGAAATATCTGTGTTGCATTTGCATTGCTGAGTTACAAGTCCACATTTCTTGCACATTATGGGTTCAGGTACACTGCCGGAATGTTAATGGTGTCATTAAGACAGCATTCAAGAAAAAAAACATACTTGAAACTATAAGTTTGCACAGAGTGTTAAGGCTGTGAGATGTAGTTCTTGCGGCACAGTGTTCGATTCCCTCAGCCCTCAATTGACTACTGTGGGATCCTAAGCATGTCAATTAGCCAGACAGTGTTTGGAGGCAGCCAGGAATTTGGGCTAGGCTCCTCAATAGTCTCCTGGAGTGCAAGATTAGTAACTACCTGTGAACCTATGAACTTGTTTGTACCTTATTTGCTAATCTATTATATGTGCAGTCACCACTCTACAGGTACTTCAACATATTAATGTTAAGCAGGCAGACCATGCTCCCTACTCCAACTCAGCTTTTCCACCCAGGATGCTCACTCAAAAGGGCACCAACCATAGAAAACATCTGTAATGACTAGTGCCAAAAAAGAACACAGTTACAGAGAGAACTTGTTGGAATCCATCCACCATATTAAATTATTCTTGTAGAGCTAAGGAGATATAATGCTAAACAGAACCAGAATCCTGAGACAATCAGACGCAAAACATCCACTAGAGAATATTTATGTGGAATCTCACAACAGAAACCCAGTACCTCAAAACAAAAGTAAGTTGTGGTTGTACGGGGTGCAGGAATGGAAGGAAAAAAAAAACTCTGAACAGCCTGTATATGGCATCACTTCTGCCTCTGCATAACTATGTCCAAACTGCAGCCTGTGAACACTAACAGTGGTTATGCTGACTGGAGCTGGAATTGGCCAGACTCATTATTCCCAGAGAAAGAAACTACAGACACTAAGTAATGCAGACGGGGGGGGTAGCTAAGACACAGTTATTTGGGCCCCCTTTGGCGTCTTGCAGACACTGCACTGCAATCATAGACATCCACTTCCTAAATGTTCTGGAGGTTTAAGTGAGATCAAATGGAAGAATCTAGAACAGATAATGACTGCCTTAAACTCTGAAGTTCAGGCACCTTATAATTACTCTGCAATCTTTTTGGGCAGTACATGTCCTGGAAATCCAAACAGTACATTTCACATCTGTTAAGATGAATCTGTTAAGGAGAATTCAGTCTTTGTTAATCTTTATGACAGACTCCCTAAATATCTCTCTGGGTGGCTGAACTACAGAACATACCCAATTATTGCAGACTCCACATTTCCAGGTGTATAACCTGCAATGTTCAACTTGTATTGTCTCACAAACATATTCAGGGAGAATCAAGCTGCTGATGCACAGATGTTATCCAAAACCTCCCTATGAAAAGGGCCGCTGATGCATACACAGCTCAGGTAGAATGAGTTTAACCCTTGCAATGCTTTTTCCATAACTTTACTAAGTAAAGGGAATACATGGACAACCAGACAGGCAAAGCTTTGCTTTCTTTTGCCCAGATTCCAGGAAGCAAAGAAAATAAACAATTAAGAAGCCTTTCTAACATCTTTAGCTGTATTCCCATAATGTCCTTCCATGCAATGCAACAAGTGCGCTCCATGATTACAGCAGTCCCTGCAAAACAGTGAGTTAGGCCCCAAGAATAGCCTCTCCTTCTGAAACAAGTAGTTATGGAGATCTGCACAATATGGGCAATTCGGAAATCCTTCTGGCAAAAGTCATGTCTATCAAAGACAGGGTTATACAAGTCACAGATTTCAAAATAAGCAAATGCTGCCAGCTTAAATTAAGTAACAGCTTCTTTAAAATGAAGTATAGATATCGAAGGGGAAAGGATTCCCTGAGGGGATAGCACATATGAAAGGCACCACTTATGAATGCCTTACACACTGAGAAGCTAAGGAAAACAGAGTCTACCTTGCATGAAAATTAGATAGGACAGCCAAAGGGAGCTTAACAGAGGACAGGTCAGTGTTATGTTGCACAACCCATATGAAAAATACTTTAATTCTTAAGCATTTTCTGAGTGGAAAGCTTCAGAAAGGATGACTGAATACCCACCACCCTGTGTAAAAATCCTTGTTATCCTGCTATTAGTCAATGTGGACAGTCAAGTCACTAGGTTTCAGAACTCTTGTGTTCTCGTTCTGCCTTCACATACAGATGAGATAGATTTTTTTTCTTTTTTACCATAGGAAGCTTAACAGGAAGCTCTACCTTCTATCTCAACAGGAAATATACTTGCCCAGGTCAATGCAAGTCAAATAAAATTAGCCAGGTCCATGGTACATGGGTCCAGAGTACACTGCAGACAACCCAAGTTTGAATAGCAGCTCAGGTACTTGTAGGAGCTGATAGGGGTGGATTGTAGTGAGTGATCCTTGCCAACTCAACCATTCGGCGAAGGGGTGGATTGTAGTGAGTGATCCTTGCCAATTCAGCCATTCGTCAAAGATGGAGGTGGCTCTGCCTCACCACATGGAAGCATTTCGTGTTCCACCCCTTAGAGCTCGAGCCTAGTGAGCCTATACTGACAAGTGCAGTCACACAACAAGTTGAAGGGAATTCATCACAAGCAGGAACATTTCCCCTCAGAGGAAAGCACACAGCAGAGCTTGGAAGAACTGCCAGAGGGTGGTGCTCAGCTGGGAGTAGGGAGAGCAGGCTTGCCCAGCAAGCACAGCAAGATGGTCTGCTCCCTATCACCAGTCTCTTATTGCTGAGGAGAAGAGCCAGTTTGGATTCCCAGCCAGGAACAAATGGGCTGTACGGCTTTTGCCAAGACCTGAGATGCTCAGCTCCCACTACTGTTGAATGAAAGGGCCAACTGAGTGCAGCCACAGGAACCAGTGGGCTCGATCTTATAGAGGGATTAAAAAATACAAGTCAAACATCACCCTGGCCTTAAAGAATCTGGCCATCACAATGACTTTCATCACCAGAGAAATTACAGGAAAGCATAAAGCAACACCCAAGGCCTGTCCTGGCCTAACATATTGCTGCTGTGAAGGACGAGGAACAAAATCCCAAATATCTGACATTTAGAGATGCAAACATCCTCAACAGCCAAACTGAATTGCTACTCGTGCAAAATATAACAATGGAATCTGTCTAACATGGAAAAGGAGTGACAACAAGATAATGGTGGGGTAAGATCCCTCCCTCACAACTTCCTGGCATAGCTATGACATACCAAACCATAGCCATATTGTCTGAAGAAGCAGACAGAACTCCAGGAGAGATAATATCCTAAAACATCTGGAGTTAAGCAAAATCATGCTCATCTCCAGGATATCAATGTAAAGAAATGATTTCTTGGAAAGCCATGTCAGCTGGACGATCTGTCCAGTGAAATGTCCTCTCCATCACAGGGGGTGGCTTATGGTAGATTAAGGGTCTATAAAGGGACTACAAACCCCAGCCACTAAAGAGAACTGTTGCGACAAGCCCTGGAAATTTTGATTACCTGCTTCCAGAGGTCCCTGTGCGAAGACTACTTGGACTGAAGCATCCATTGTAAGACCCTCATGAGTGACCCGGCATAAGATATCATGAAATCTGTAGCTGTCATGAGCACCATTGTTTGAAGGCAATATCCTGCTAATACTTGACTCAGTAACACCATATAAAAAAGTATCTTTATTCCATTCCGCATTTTGTCAAAAGGCAGATAAAGTAGACTGTTTTTTGGTAGAGATCATTGTCCATGCGACCATGATTTCCTACGTAGGACTGAGCTGTGATTTCCCAGAGATTCATGGTTGACACCCAGCCAGAAGAATAACTGGAGCAGAAAATCCCTGTGCTGAATGAAATGGACTTCTTGCATCTCACACCAGGGGCAAACATCTTGGACTGAAGCATCCATTGTAAGACCCTCATGAGTGACCTGGCATAAGATATCATGAAATCTGTAGCTGTCATGAGCACCATTGTTTGAAGGCAATATCCTGCTAATACTTGAATCAGTAACACCATATATAAAAGTATCTTTATTCCATTCCACATTTTGTCAAAAGGCAGATAAAGTAGACTGTTTTTTGGTAGAGATCATTGTCCATGCGACTGTGATTTCCTACGTAGGACTGAGCTGTGATTTCCCAGAGATTCATGGTCGACACCCAGCCAGAAGAATAACTGGAGCAGAAAATCCCTGTGCTGAATGAAATGGACTTCTTGCATCTCACACCAGGGGCAAACATCCAAATGTGAAAAGATTGATGCTGTGCAGACAGAGATAAGCCATCACTATTGCCTTGCATTTGGTAAATATCCAGAGGCTAAGATGAGACACAATGGCTCAGACCACAACTGATGAATTCCAGCCTCTTTTCTGAAGTGGAGAAAATACCTGAATGATATAGCAATCTTAAATGGAGGTAAGAATCTTAGAGGTTGAAAGAGCACATCCACCTTCCTCTTGATTGACATGGGAGAATGAACTGCATTCACAACAATGAGAAACAATCCTTTGGTACAAAAGTGTTTACGCCACTGAGATTCAAAGTAGGTCTAAGTTAGTGTGTGTGTGTTTTTTTTTTTGTTTTTTTTTTAGGGGAAGGGGAGACTAAAAAGAACATGGAGTATGACTTTGGGCCTTTGTTGGTCTGGAGTATCCTCCTGAATAGCTCTTTTGAGGAGCTGTTGCATCTTCCTCTTCATTTGCACCTTCTGACAGGGTGAGATGTCTAACAAGGGTAAAGAATTTTTTTTAGTTTAGAAATTAATGGAATGAAGCATTAGTAAAAATGTCCGTCATCCAGCTCTTCTGGATGCCTTGCACCACTGAGAGAGGGGAAGAAAGACCCCCCCCCCAACTGCCTCCCACTGGGGTTGGCCAGAGTGGGAGACAGGAATGGTGTGAGCCCCTGCTTACAGGGACTGTCATCTTCTCAAAAACACTCTCCCCATGGCCATTGAACCAGTAGCATTGCTAGTACCTGAATGTAGACTACCCAGACCTGGCTACTCATTCTTGTGAACTCTACTGGGAACAGAGACATGGCTGAAAGGGACTATTTTGTCTCCTTCGTGTCCTGTTTATGTTTATGAATCTCAGGCCTAAACGGCAGGCTGCATCCATAATAATCAATTTGATGTCTTTACTAGAGTGGGTAAGCCATAATCATCAATTTGTTGTCTTTACTAAAGTGGGTAAGCCATAATCATCAGTTTGATGTCTTTACTAAAGTGGGTAAGCCATAATCATCAGTTTGATGTCTTTACTAAAGTGGGTAAGCCATAATCATCAATTTGTTGTCTTTACTAAAGTGGGTAAGCCATAATCATCAGTTTGATGTCTTTACTAAAGTGGGTAAGGTGCAGCCATCAGAAGTGCTCATATGCATAGCTATGCCAGAGCCTGCCCTTGTTACAGCTCCCTCTGTGGCACAGTATGCATCAAGTACCATGCAGTTGCTGATGACAGAAGCACTCAGAAGTCTAGTTGACAAGTTTCCACCTTTTCAGATCCCATCAGGCATGCCACCAGCTGTATGCAGCATTTCATCTACACCTAGATGCCTGGCTTCAGTTGAGAACAAGGAGGAGAAAACAGAGTGAGACTCATCCTGGCCATCTGAAAGAGCAAGAGGCAAAAAAGGCCGAGGGCCTGGCTAAGACTTTTCTTTAACATGAAGCTCTAACAGATAGCTGTGTAACTTCTTCCTTTGCCTCCATAACGTTGCCTCTTATAAAACCAACACAAATATCACAGTGTTTTAACTCATGTTGAGGGCCTAAACAATACACATACTTATTACTGTTGGCATGAGTAAATCTTTTTCCCACAGCTATAGTCATGATGGCTAAAAAAAGGCAAAAGTCCTAAGTAACATGGAAAAAAATAAACAGAAAAAGATATGATGACCATCAAAAACCAACCAAAATGTCTCACCTTGAACAAAGGCGGCTAAAAATAACAGAAAGAGAAAATACTTTCAGAAACCAAATTCTCAAAATGCCTGTTTTAGTAACTGACTACATTTTGTTAAAAATGGGTCACATTAGTATATATTAACATTACAACCAAATGACTTTCATTACAAAATGTAACAGTTAAAGCAACCCCCACAAATATACTTAAAGGGCCGCTATGAGCAGAAACTGAAACCGAAATTTTGTTTTATTATTTTGCCTTTAAGTTCTACACAGTCCAAACTTCCAAGCAGCATGATAACCAATTCCTTTTTCTAATCCTGAATGTCCTTCATATTGCTTGACACACTTATGCTCTTTTTCTTGGCAAGCTACTTCTTGCCCATAAAGCATTGCGAGGGCACATCTGATGAGATAATGTCCTAATTCATCTTGTCAGGTTAATACTGTCTGCTTAGTTCCCATCATCTGTGATGGCCACTCCTTCATACTGCTACTTCGTTCATATTCTAATGTAAGCACTGCATTGATGCTATTCAAGTCTGCAGTTAATGCTTCATACAACTTAAATGTTTGTACATAATTTATATTGCCAAATATGTTGCATGTTTTCTATCTAATGGTTCAACAAATATTTTTAATTTTTTTTTTATCTAATAAGAAAATCATGAGAGAAGAAAATACAACAAAATATTAAAAAAATGTGGCAACAACATCTCTAATCTGTACTTATAGAAAGCTATTTTTCTTTGAAGGTGTTGCAACTGTAAATCTGATCGTATAGCCTGGGGTAATTAGATTCTAACAGAATATGATCTGCAGCCAGAAGAAACTGACAATGGAGAAGGAGGAGGAGAGAAGTACCATGGAAGTGGGCTGTGGAAATGTAGCTTTGGAAAGTTACAACTGCTTTGAGTATGAGATGCATACCAAGTCCTAAAAGTTAACAAAGTTTGAATTAATATCAGCATATCTGCTGTCTCCACACCACCACCACAAAAAAATGCAAATAAATACATTTTAGGGGGGGAAAGTATGATAAAATACACACAATACATAAATGGATACTAACTGGCAACTGGAATGTAAAAAAGAAGTTTGCCACATCCTAGTGTTTTTTTTTATAGCAATAGAATTACACTGTGTAGCCACCTTATTGCATTTAACTTTAATATCGCAAAGTCTCAAAATAAACTCGTTTCCCAAGGCAAAAAGTAGACTACTGACAGCACATTTCTGGACTTCTGTACTATAGACACCAGGGTAAACAGTATTTTGTCTTTCTAGAGTCACTGTTATTAGAATTCCATGCAGTGAAGAGATTACACAGTAAAAAATAATTTCTGAATATAGCTGTTCCTCAGTGCTGTATGCAGTAAATTACTGTTTAACTCTGCCCTGTATTTACAGACCACAGCTTTCAACAACCAGCAAAAGGGTGAGAATTTCTTGACTTGTGGTACACCACAGTAAGGAACACAATAATTTTCAGATAAAAAAGGAAATACTTGTTCCTTAACAATTACAGAGCTGCTTTCAGCTTAGCCCTGTTTCAATAACAGGCTGGAAATTGAATAAACCTTCTGTATTGCAGCCCACAAATTAAAGCATATTTTATTTAAACAATGCTGAATATATGTACATATTTCTGTTCCCTGGCCTAAAAACTGCCCAGTGCAAATGCATATTGTTTTTCACCCAAGAACCAACAATAAACCATCACACTCTGTATTACTCAGCTTGACGATTTATTCAAAAATGTTTATTTTGATGAATTCCATACTTAATCACTCTTACAACACTCTTAATTTAGATCATTAAAAGTTAAGGAGTCCTGTACTGCTAGCAGCCACTGCAAAACTGCATGACCCCCCCCCCCCCCCCAGCCTGACCCGACATATTCAGCAGGACAGCCTGATGCACAGTCTACCAATAAGGGCAGAGCAGGTCAATATTGTGAAAATGTGAAGATATGTCGAAAATGAGAACTGGGAAGAGATTGGATGGGCCTTAACAGTAGCCATTTGTTTTGACTAATTATTTTTCTGTTGTGTGGCTGGGAAGAGAAAATTGACTTCCTGCCTGACTGAAACATAATTTACTACTCAAAGTAGCTACCATCAGTAAGAAAGGTTTATGTGTGTGAGCACATGGGCACAGACACACACAATTTCAGTAAACTTGTTGACTTAGCCAAACAAAAAATTTAGCATTGCAAATTAATGAATGACAAACTACTGAAATGTTAAATACAGTAAAACAAAACATGTTATCAGAAGACTGTGATGATGTAGTCTGCTCAAGCAAAAAGACCCAAATGTTTTAGCTTTTATTATCATTTCTGGCTACTACTTCTGCCTCTCTACCACCCTCTCCAAGAAATGTACCCCAATGGGCTAGCCTGGGTCTCACAGATTCACCCCTCTTACCAACGCTGCCCTTCCTATATAGCCTGAGTCCCTTCTTACCAACACTATCCTTCCTATCTAACCTAATCGCATCACACATCCTCTTGACTGTTTTGCATATTACGTTAGTCTCTCCTCTTTCCTAGTTAAAAAAGTGGTTAAGCTCCTTTTTATTAAGCCATGCCACTCATCTACACAGGACATTTGCTGAAAGGTAATTCTGCTGTCTCACAGGTCTTTATGTATCTTCACAGAAGTCTTCCAATGCACAAAAATGAAATATTTCCTTTTAAAAGCTGCTTTCTAATTAACACAAGATTTTTATTTTCTACTCTGATGGAACTTACATGCAAGAATTTATTTGGATTTTCATTTTTTTTTTTTAAAACAGGACAAGCATTTTGTTTTATTTAATGTTTTACTTAAAATCTGTTAATGAGGGTAGAGTACCAGACAAATGAACCATTTTCGGGCCTGGCAATGATGGTTACAGAAAATGGTAAAAGACCAATAAATACATGCAGATGGTTTAGGATCTTTGCTTGCTTGGAAGTGTTTGCACAAGTATCTTTATACCTCAAAGTAGACTTCAAAAGTTTTCTCAGGTAGATACAAATGTTGGAGAAGTGATGGAGAGAAACAGGTAACTGGGAAATGTGTTTTTGAAAGTTTAAAGAGTTGCCAGATTTAAAAAATTTCCTACAAAGTACATTTTTATATATATATTATAATTTTTATTATCTGGGGCACAGGGTCAGAATTACCTACACATAGTAAGGTCTTATCAAGTTTAACTCTGTTGGCTGCCAAACACGCAATTACTAGAAAATGGAAATCACAGTCTAAACCAACTGTACTTGAGGTATTGATTATTATGAAGAGTTGGATAAGAGAGCTTAAGAAAATGGAAGGAGCAAATTACATACAAACAAATGGAAACTGTGGAACAATACTTACAGAATAATGTTCAGGAGGAGGAGTGAGGTTTAAGGGACGTCAGGAATTCAGCAATTTATGTAATGTTGGACTGATGATAATACAAAGAAGGAAAAGGTGTGTGATGTATAATGTATGTAAATGTAAAAAGATATTAATATGGTTTGTTTTCTAAGTTAATGTATTTGTCTATGCCTTAAGTGATAATTTAATAACAGCATTTAAAAAAGACCAACAAATATAAATGCTTAACAGCTAGGTATGATATAAATGGCAATATTCAGAAAATAATGCTACTTATTCTGTAATTGACAAAAGAACTCCAAACAGTAATACCAAAACAGAATACTCCAAAGCTATGATATGTACAATACTTACAGCTAAAACAGTATCACAGTTAAGCATTACAGGATTATGTAGAAGGTTAAAAAAGGAAATAGAACATATAAGGGACATTAATTTTTATTATAGAGCATGGACCGTACCTCTCAACCATCCAAAATCTTGCAGAAAGTTTAGACCTCTGCTTCATAGTATCGGTTTCTTCCTTGTAAAACTTACGGCTTTCTGGCAAATCACTGAGGACTGTAGCCACTAAATGATGACAAGGCATTTGAGTTTCAGATTTCATATCCTTCAGAAAATGCACATTAATTCAAAACCTGTTCTATTAACTTTGAGTGGATAACAGCAAAATTTAAAATCAGTCCCTAATGTTGGTTCTTTGTGCCCCATATTATATTTTTCTTTGTCCCAGAGGCCAGAGCCTAGTGCAAAGAGGTTGAGAAATATGGCACAGATGTATGATAATGCCGTATTTGTATTTTGATTACAAAGCATGGAAATTGCAATATATTTTCTTAGGAGAAAGGAACAGGAAGTAATGAATAGGCAAAAATGTGGGATGAAAAGGGGAGGAACAGTAAGTTTGGAAGGTGTAGGGGATAAAGGGAGGATGATGTGTGATAATGAGGGAGAGAGAGCGAGACTCAACTCATCAGCCCCCTTTCCACCTTGGAAATGGTTTACATATGTAAAGGGGTGGGGGTATATAATGCTTCTCACACTTGGCTATTAAGGTCTGCACATTCCTAAAATATAGAATTTTACTGCTTTCTTAAGGGCCGTCTTAAGTGCAATTAGCTTGGGGTGGGCTGTCATGAATCCTTTTAAATATTTATCCGAGTCAAGAGCTCCAAATACAAAAAAAACTCTTCCTTTGCATGAATGCTACTGGTTTAACAGTACTGCAAAAATGGTGGACTTAGGTTTATAGATTGTAACCTTCACCATATTTGTGTGTGAATATCTCTCTGTCTCTCTCTCTCTCTATATATATATATATATATATATATATATCACCATATTTGTGTGTGCATATCTCTCTCTCTCTCTATATATATATATATATATATATATATATATATATATATATATACACACACACACACACATATATATATATATATATATATATATATATATATATATATATAGACACACACACACATACATATATGTATGTATTAATAAATACATGTTTATACATTATGATTCTAAAAGGCTGCTGCATCACAAAGGAACATGGTCATGAAAATTACAGCATTCATTGTTATTGTTAAAATAATTGCTCTGTGGTATCCTCACCAAATGCATATTTGAACATTATGTAAATAAGAAACTGAAGAGATTATAAAGATGAACTCTGGACTATGCACTGCAGATGTTCGACAATACTCCAATTTATGCATATTTGTCCGACACAGTCATCTTCCAAATGTCTTTCCTTTTTTACCACTATGCGTAAGAAACATGCTGTACACGTCAGTCATGCAGAACATTAAACAGATGTTACATGGAACATTAGGTAGCAAGAGATCCGGACAAAGCCATAAGTAAAGTAGGACAAAGGCTCAAAAATAGGGACAAGTTTTAAATATTGCTCTTACAAACTTAGAAAGTAGATAGAATAACAGACTTTTCTGAAGGGTAGGAAGTTTGAAACTCAAATATCCGTCATTATTTTTCTAACTTCAGTCTTTAATAATTTGCCACTAATTTGCCAGAAAATCACAATTTTATGAAAAACAAACCAAAGATACGAGGCAAAAATCTGGACATTCTACGAAAATCTGTACAGTTGAGAGGTAAGAGTCCCATACATGCCAGCTGAAAAAGCTTATAACTGTTGCATCCCCAGAACATATGGCAAAACCCAGTGATCAGTGATGACTAATATATGCATTTGTGAAGCTCTAGCTATAAAAGTCATCAAACTATGTGCATGTATAGCATTACAAGATTATGTACAATTCCATTTTACATTTTATCCTTGGCAAATAAATGATGCAAAGAATACAGAAGACCATAGATAGATGGGTCTGGGACTAATGAGCGAATGGCCATTTCACTGAATCTGAAACAGCCATGCATACTTAAGCGAAAGTGCTATTCACTGAAGAAGCACTTTTGCGTAAGTATGCCTGGAGGTAGAGGGAGTTGTGGGGGAGTGACTGTTGCGGAGATCGTACTATGGTGCGGTTAAGGGAATTTTTCCCTTTTCCCCACTGTAGTGCGATCTCGGAGTGAGAATAATAAAGTAGGGGGGTGTGGGGGTACAGTCCCCCACATGGGGGGTGTAGGGGGCTTGCCCCCCTGCATACATGCTTTTTTATTCTTTTTCAATGTTTTGTTTTTAACACGCTTTAACGAAAGTGCTTTTTCGGTAAAAGCACTTTCGTTAAAGTGTGTTCGGGTAAGTTGGATTCGGACTGTTGAACTTTTGTTCAACAGTCCTAGATCCAGACAGATATTTATGGTATTTTTCACTATAAACAGGATCAAAATATTAAGACAAATAAGTGTACAGCACTGTTATTTGACCTTGCAGCTGTTGTTCACCTTCCATATACATAGTGCAAATATCAAAGTAAGATAGACACACAAGTTGTTGAAAGACTAACTATACAGACAACTTGTGTGACATACTGGAATTCACTTTTCTTTTTTTTTTTTACCAAAAAAACTACATTTTTCAGAATTTCAGTAGTTTGTTTAATATCGTCTTGTGTAGCTAGTATGGAAAACTTGGAAAATCTTTTTTTTTCTTTCTTTTTTCACCTAAAAATCTTAGTACAGTTGTTATTTTTCACATTCTTCACAGGATGCAACTGTCCAAACAGGGACTGTCAAGTGTAACGAGGAAGAGATGGTAACCCTATTATATCGTTTGAGAACTATTCTGTTGCACACAGCATACATAAAGCTAAAGCAATCATAACTAGGAATATACAACATGCAGTTTCACAATGACATTTATCCAGAATCCCGGAGTTAAAAGTAAGATGCAGAAATAAAGTCTACATTTACATACTGTTTTAACAAAAAGCCATATCCCATTGAAGCAGATATGGATGGGGAACACTGCTCCTCAAGGAACTGGAAAAGCGATCCAACACTGCAAAGTAACATTTGGAGTCATCTTTTACCATTTGCTGGTTCTCTTAACAACTACAGTGCCTGGTCTCCCACAGGCCTTTAATGGAAAAGTAACCCTTAAAAGGAATAAGTTTAGCCCCACAGTAACACACGGTTTAGTGACAAAGGTTCCAAAAGTAGCCTGCCTAGCTCACACACATGCATGCAAGCACAACAACTGGATGCATTCTCTAGTTTTGGATATTCAGCTACTTAGCCAGCCTTGCCCACCCCATAGCAGCTTACTGAGTTCAGTTCAGTTTACACGAAGGATATTGTTTTCGTACAAATACAAAATTTAAGCTGCCTGGCTTCTGTCCATGTTTGGATTTACAATACAGGAAGCAGATTTCCTTTTCTCCCTCCTTAGTGTCCAACCTTTCATACAACTCTTCATACGCCTTGCCTTCACCACCTCTCTCTCTGCCATGCACCTCATCTCCTTATCTCCTTGTCTACTTTCTTCATCTCTCTGACAATCCCACTTCTTCTTCGCCAACCTCTTTCTCTGTACACTCTCCTGTACTTCTTCATTCAACCACCAGGTCTCCTTGTCCTCCTTCCTCTTTCCAGATGTCACACCAAGCACCTTTCTAGCTATCTCCCTTACTAGCTCTGCTGTAGTTCCCCAGCTATTCGGTAACTTTTCACTGCCACCCAGTGCCTGTCTTAACTCTTCCCTGAACTCCACCTCACAATTACCCCTTTTCAATTTCTCCCATTTGATCCTTGATGCTGCCCTCACACTCCTCCTCCTCTTCTTGATCACCAATGTCATCCTACAAACCACCATCCTATGCTGCCTAACTACACTTTCCCCTGCCACCACTTTACAGTCTCCAATCTCCTTCAGACTGGTATTTTTCTGGAGCTTTTCTCCCCAGGACTCCATTGAAAACAGGCTCCTCGTGGCCCAATCGACCATCCTGGCAAACAAACTGTAAATAAAATTAAAAAATAAATAAATAAAAATAAATAATAAATGGTGGTAGTTACAGTTCAGTACAGACACATGCAAAGTTACAGCACCTGGTCCAGATCAACCTTAAAGTGATCAGATGTGTAAAATGGAACTGATGGCAACAGATCAGGAAAAGGACCTGTGGAGTGTTGCTTACACGCAGGCTGTGTGAGAAGGCAGAGGTAGCAGCAAACAGAATGCTGGGCTGTACCCTCAAGAGGGCAGACCCAAAAACAATGCCATTTGTTCCCACTGTACTATGCCCTGGATAGGCCACATTTTGAGTACTATGAATAGATTTAGAAACAATACAACAAAAAGTATACAAGGCTGCTGGGACAAAAACAATAAAGGCTATTTATCACGGACTCCCTTCTTTGTCATATGAGCCATCAGAAACAGTCACCCTGATGTTCTCACTTCTCATGCCGGTTCACATTCTGTTATCAAATAGATGCCTACAGATATCTAAGAATCACAGCTCAGCCACCGTCAGCTGCCACGCTGGCCATGGGCAGACAGAAGAAATTAAGCAATATTCTTACCTGTTGGCTCCTGGGGTCAAGTCAGCCACGCCTGCGTGTATGCATTTGTTTCTATATATTGACAGAGGACAAACCCAGTAATACTATCCTGTATCAGTATTAGTAGTAATAAATGTAGTGCAGAGCTAGACTGTTTCATGGCAATTAATCTTCAAAGCAAGTTATAACACAGTCTACTAAACTAATCAATGTGTTACTCTCGTTATTTATTATTGGACAATGGACATTTCATGGAATAATCCGAAGGATATAGGAAGTGCCTGTTTGTGTACATGCCTGTGCATGTGTTCATAATTCTACACACCGAGTCTGTTTCACTCTGACAAGGCAAAAATCTACTCAACAATAGTAATAATCAAAAAGGAAAAGGTGAATGGAGGCATAAGACTATGTCAATAAATAAAATCACAAGTTTCATGATGATGTAACCTCAAAAATGTTATAATTAGATTGGAAGGATGCTGGGAGCAACCATCCACAGGGAGTAACAGCACAGCTGTCAATCTAATCAGTGCTGCCATCTTTCATGTTGAATTTTTTTAATCACATTCTTTAAAAAGACAGTCCAGGTGAATGTTGCAGCAAAGTCTGTTTAAACTGCAAACAATTTGTCATCCATTGCCATTTACTAGCAATTAATTAATGCTGCCTGATAAAATATCAAACACTATTTAAAACATTCGGCCCCAAACAAAGGTACAAAATACTGGTACAGTATACAGGGGTTTACTGTTCAAAGCATACATTATTATTGTTGTAACACCTCCATTATCATACAACTATTCTGCACATCTGAAATGACTACGAATGAGATTTCTTTTTATTATTAACTGCATATGGCATACATTTTTAATTGGGTGCTACTGTCTGCTATGCAAGTCGCTGTCAAAAATAATATACCGGAAAACCAAGCGTACCACATATGAGCATATATGTAGTTTAGCAGGTATCCTATAATCCATATGCTACAATTTTCCAAGAACCTGAAAAAATATTGCCAGCTCATAACAAACATAGTTTTAAACAGTAATAAGCAATTTCTAAAAACAGTACATATACAGTCCTGAAATCTGGAATACTACAGCAGTACCAGAACTACTTTCATCATGGTCCAATAGAGTAATGAAGCAAGCATAATTTTCTCCTATAATAAATTAAATGAATTGTCTGAACAAGAAACCCTGCTTCCAACCCTTTGAAAAAATGAGATCTAAGAAAATACATTTACATTGTTGTCCATTTCAGCAAAGAAAAGACATATCTGCTGTAGTATTTTAAGTTACATGGCAACGTCCCTAGCAAATGCCAGTGATTTCACTTCACCTCAGATGTGCAACAAACTTTTTTTTTATCTTTTTGAGATCACAAATTCTACTTTTGGAACTGCTAAGCATATATTCTAGGGGCACTGCATTTCAGAGATGGCAAGAAACAGTAACTCTAGCCTGACTTTTGAGCACATTTAATACTTCTACCTTCTCACTAGCCTTATGATCCTGCTCACATTCTATCTGCTTCCTGCCCTCTTGAATGACTCTGGTGTTTCTATCACCAATTCCATGGGTCCACAACCCATTCAATTATTTATTACATTTGCAAGTCAAGTAAATAAATTGGATACAGCTGCCTCTTTAAGGGGCAACCTGGCAGGACTGTCTGGTTAAGTTATTTACTCAGATTAAGCACA
Source organism: Protopterus annectens (assembly GCF_019279795.1). Taxonomy (NCBI): domain Eukaryota; kingdom Metazoa; phylum Chordata; order Ceratodontiformes; family Protopteridae; genus Protopterus; species Protopterus annectens. The sequence goes on from NC_056735.1 coordinate 1,463,709,690, forward strand.
AAGCAGAGATTCTGGGAAGCAAACCCAGGACTACAGAACACATTTCATAGGTAGTTCACACCCTTAATCCTATAGGATGTGAAGACATACTTTCAGAATTGCAGGGAGCAGTTAAGTTCCTATAATCTGCAACTTGTGCTCCCTCCTCTCATTCCAGCCTTTCTGTTCAGGATGACACCTTTGCATCTCTCCGACATGACCTTATTCACTCATATTATGTCCTACTCCCATGGCTATATCCTGGTCCCCACTGAGAACAATTCCATTTCCTGTAGACTCTGGTCATACCTTTTCCCTCCATTCCATTCTCTTTTCTGGTGACTCTCCTACAAACTCCATCTGGCAGTCTACATCCCTTTGCTTGTACAACATTCAGGAGTGCACACAGTACTCAAGGTCAGGCTGGACTAGGACCAGGTACAACAGAAGTATTATCACCTTGTTTCTATAGTTTAGCCCCCAAGAACACACTCTAACATTGTTTGCTACTGCCAATGCAGTCTCATTCTACTCTTGATGATCCAAATCCAGTGTGATTAACACAGTCAGATTCTTTTCATGCTCTGCTGCCATGAGTTCTAGTCCCCCTCCCCCGAAGATTTCACAACAGAGTTTTTGGGCCCCAGTGAAGCACTCTGCATACACCGTGAACAAGTCTCATTTACTACCCTTCTGGTCACTTTGGGAACCTGACCAAAGCCCTTCTTAGACCACCCCACCCAACTGCTTCACTTGTTTTTGTCTCATCAGTAAAATGGTTTAATCCTCTGCTCTCATATATATCTGAAATTAATGCACTGAACAGCAGTGAACTTGTGATCAACCACAGTGGTCTTTACTCCCATCATCAATCTCCTTCACCACAGCCCTATATGTCCCTCACCTCAACCTTTTGTGTCCTACCCTTCAACCATGCTAAAATCCAATTCCTTAGTCTTGGTCCTATGCCTAACCTCTCTAGTCTTCATATTAGTCACCTGTGTGGCATCTAGTCAAGAACTCTGGTAAAGCAATGTAGGCAAAGTCAAGCAATACACTTCTTTTAAGGATACCTGTAATCCAGTCACAAAACTTGAACATGTCTGTATGACAGTTCCTTCTGGCTCTTGCGGTCTAGGAAATCAAACAGTCGTCCTCTAAGAGCCATCTCAAAGTCTGCCCCTACCACTGTTGTTAAGAAAGTAAGCCTGTAGAAGAATACCCCACTTTCTGCTCTCCAAATTCATGCACTTCTGCACTATGCAGTGATCTGCTGAAGATCACCTTCAAGAGGTCTGTTAACATAGTGATCAAATTCTTGAAGATTCTGTTAGGAAGCCCATCTGGTCCCTGTACTTCATCCTCTCTAAGAATGGACAGTTCCTACTCAGCTTCTCCTGCCTCTCTATTCTGATGCACTCTAGTATATCCCCCTACTCATACAGTACTTACATCTTTCTTTCCTTTGTGAAGGATGAAACAAAGTATTCATTTAGTACCCCTGTTTTTTATCCTGACATTTGTGATTTCCAATCTATGCTCAGCTAAGACAGATCTGTCCTTCCCTTTTCTAAAACCTGTTGCTCATCTTTTTGAGAAAGAGTTGACAAAGAGGTTCAGTCTGCACCTTTGTTGTCCTCACCATCTTTGTTGCCCTTCTGCTAGCCTCCTTGTACTACACCTCCACTACCTTTCAACCCCACTTTCCAACTCTTGTATGCCCTATTTTTCCTCCAAGTGCAAGAATAACATTCCTACAGATACAATGGCCCCACTTGGCCCTTTCTTTTTTACCTCTTCCTCAAACCACTTCTGTAAGTTCTCTTTCCCTGAAGCACTGTCAAGGAATATATACTCTCAATTTGTTTCTAGTCTCCTAACTAATCATTAACCCAGTTAAGCATCATCCATGCTCAAAATCCCAAACTATCTTTGGCTTTCCATTTTTCATTTCCCCCTACTCTAATCCACTGTGTGACATGATCATTGTTGGTTAATGGTGCCTTCACTTATAAACGGATGCCCACCACCACCTCCAGTCTTGCTTAGAGCCTCATCCAGAATTTTATCTTTTCTTGTACACTCCTTCAGTACTTGTTTGAAGTCCTTATGGTCCAAGACCTTAATTAGCTCCAAATCTACTTCTGGCAGATTCAGATCCTATGTAAATACATCAGAAAAAGAGAAGTAAAATAAAAAAACAGGTATAGTGTACTTCAGTGTTTTGGGCACCTAACCTTAAAAGCCAAAAGAACCAAAAAAACATAATGAAAACATTTTATCCATATTTAAATCAACACCAAGGACACTAAGAACAATCAGAAACAGTTATAAAAAATCAATCAGTAAAATGTTTCCAAATGCATTCACTGCATAGTCCCCTTGAGATTCGCCAAATTAAATTTAAAATGAAAACATTTCTTTCTGCAACAACATACTAGTTACACTTGTCCTGTCTCAACTATGTAACATTTTTTTCTAAGATGATGAGATCTGTGCTATTAAGAGTGAAAAATCACAAAAAAAAGTGTGCAGAAGAGTGCTTTCATCCTATTGCTTTTAGGGTCTCTAAATGTACTCCTGTAACACCAACCTAAACCTTTTAATAGTTTGACCAAAATAAAATATGCTACAGGAGTACCTGAGAACATTAAGTATCCCTATTATAATCATTCCTCTAAACAGGATATTTCTTCCAGTTAACAGTGCAGCTAAAAGCTACGCATTTGCAAGAGATACAAAGGTGAACCCAATGAATCTGATGGTCTTTAGAAAGCCATCTAACCATCCATCCTCAACCCTTTTTTCCTCTCATTTTTGCACATGGGATCGAGGTGTCACTTCAACAGTGACAATCATCTACAGCCAATGTTCACACCACTAGGTAGCTAGCCCTACAACAGTTGTTCTTCCATACCACATACACATGTACACTCATAGTTATGGCCAATTTAGAATGTCCAATCCACCTACTGCATGCCTTTGGAATGTGTGAGGAAACCGGAGTACACAAAGAAAATGCACGCAAACACAGGGAGGACTTGCAGACTCTGCACAGAAGGCATTATGTACTAAATGGTCATATAAACTATTACTCCTATTTATATGGCACCAAAGGATGTTTAAGAGATGTAGCTAAATATTATCCTGGAAAAGAAGAGAACATTCATTTAAAGCTTTAAGAACATAAGGTATAATCAGAGAATATTCTGTAACAAACTATATCCATGCTTTCTTGTGAACTCTGGTTGTAACATAATTATAAACACATGAGCTAGGAAAAGTAATACTGTTACTATCATAGTAACACATCCCTATTCAAATTAATAACAAAAGTATGCTGATAAAATATCAGTATGAACATAATTAGAAGTTATGTACTCACCATAACGTTCCATCTGAGTAGGTGTATTCATTTGTCTGCAACCTGTGGGTTATGGATCCGATATCGGATCCGAACCGGCATGGTTATCCAGCTATGGATCCAAGCTCTCAGCTCCTCCCCTCACCCATAATGCCCTGCTCTACCCTCATGACCTCAGATCTAGTTTGCCAAAGCAACAATACCCTCAAAAGGGTAACAAGGAATATGCAGGAAACTGAAAGGCCAGGGGGATAGGAGGGCGGGATGGTTGCAGACAAATGAATACACCTACTCAGATGGAACGTTATGGTGAGTACATAACTTCTAAATCTGAAGTAGGATATTCATTTGTCTGCAACCTGTGGGACAGAGTCCCCAGCTACCTGAATCTTGGGCGGCCATCATGGAAGGATATTCCGAGCACCTGAGCCAAAGGATGCTCTACCCTAGATGCAAGATCCAACTTATAGTGAGAAATAAATGTATGAGATGAAGCCCAAGTGGCTGCTGCACAAATATCATCTAGAGGAATCCTAGCCTTGAAGGCTGCCGAGGTAGATACTGACCGGGTTGAATGGGCATGAACAACCCCGGTGCGGGCCTTCCTGACGCTTGATAAGCCAATAAAATGCACTGTGAAATCCAGCGGGACAGAGAAACTTTAGAAATTGGCTTGCCCAAATTGAATTTTGCAAAGGAAATAAACAGCTGGTCGGATTGCCTATGACCAGCTGTCCTGTTGAGATAAAATCTAAGTTGCCTGTGAACATCTAGTGAGTGTAGCTTATATTCACCTTTGTTTTCATACTTAGGAAGAAAACAGGAGGTTAATGGATTGATTGATGTTTGCTTCAGAAGCGATTTTAGGAAGGAAGGACGGGTTGGTCCTGAGGAAGACACGGTCCGGATGAAATACCAAGTAAGGAGGTTTAGCTGATAAAGCTTGAAGTTCAGAAACTCTCTTGGCTGATGTAATGGCTACCAAAAGGCTGTCTTGTAGGACAAGAATTTAAGATCCACCGTAGCCGCGGGCTCGAAAGGGGGAGCGGTCAAGGCCTGTAGGACCAAAGAAAGGTCCCAAGGAGGAACTGCTTGCTTTATAGGGGCCTGAGAAGGAAAGTACCTTTAAGAAATGTTTTGCACAATTTGGCTGACATAAGAGGATTAGACTCTTGACCAATGTGATAGTGAGAAATTGCCGCCAGTTGAACTTTGACTGTGGAACTGCTGGCACCATCATTAAAGAGAGAGGTTAGAAAATCAAGCACTACAGGGAGAGGAACCGTGAAGGGATTTAGGCCTTGCCGCTCCGCCCAAACAGAGAACGTTTCCATTTGCTTCGGTAAACCTTTCTAGTGGATGGCTTATGAGCCGCCACCAAAATAGCCTTTACCGGTGAAGAAATACCGGGAGTCCTTATCAAGAGTGGAACTGGAGCAGCCAAGCGGTCAGCTTCAGGTTGTCCAGGTTCGGAGGAGGAATGCAGGATGGATGGGATATCAGATCCGGAATGGGATCTAGAATCCAAGGAGGATTCACCGAGTGAGACCTTAGGAAGGGGAACCAGATCTGTCGAGGCCAGAATGGAGCAATGAGAATCATTCTGCAACCCACCGAGAGGCTTTCTGAAGAACTTGCAGCATCAGAGGCAAGGGTGGATAGGCATACAGAAGACCGGGTGGCCAAGCATGCACCAGAGCGTCTCTTGGGGTACCTCCGGGAGGAGGTATTAGAGCGAAAAACTGTCGCACTTGGTGTTTGAGGGAGAAGCAAAAGATCGCAAGAAGGGTTCCCCACCGTGCGAATATCGTTCCGCTACTTGACAATTGAGAGACCACCGTAAGGGGTCAGAATGGTGCGACTGAGCTTGTCCGCTAGGATGTTGGACCGACCCGGAATGTGCGTTGCTATGAGAAAGCGATTGGTGGAGATTGCCCATTCCCAAACTCTCATGGCCTCTCGACAAAGAGGGTAAGACCTTGTTCCCCTTGCTTGTTGATGTACCAGACAACAGACATATTGTCCGATTGAATCGCAATTGTTCCCAAGGGAAGAAAGTCCTGAAGTGCTAGCAACGCTAAGAGCACTGCTCTCATCTCTAGAACATTGATATGCAGTAAGGTCTCTGAATCGTTCCACGTGCCTTGGACTGTCCGGCCCGCAAAGTGCCCCCCCCACCCGAGGCGGGAGGCGTCCGTGGTCACCGTGGCGAGAGGGGGAGAAGCACAAAATGGGCGACCCTCGTGGAGATCCGGGAGTGGAGCCACCACAAGAGGGACCGCTTGCAAGCCTTGCTGATCGCTATGGGATGATGCATGGGGAGAGCAAGGTATGACCACTGTACTAAGAGCGTCCACTGTAGAATGCGCATATTGAGCCTGGCAAGGGGAAGAAGTGCTATCGACGAAGCCATGGACCCTAGAGCCCTCAGGACCAACTCCGCTGGAACAGAACAAGAATGGAGAATGGCCCGCACCTGGAGCTGCAGATTTAGAACTCTGTCCGCAGTGAGGAAGGCTCGTAAACTCCTTGTGTCTAGTCTGGCCCCTATGAAATCTAAGAGCTGAGTGGGTGCCAGGTTGGACTTGTTTGTATTTATTGTGATGCCCAGAAATGGAGCAAGATGGAGAAAGGAGTCTCGCGCCGAGAGAAGTAGCTGCCTTGTTGGCGCGGTCAGGAGCCAGTCGTCCAGGTAGGGAAAGACCTGCACCCCTGAAGCCTCAGGTGGGCCGCTAGCTCTGCTAGTACTCTGGTTAACACCCTGGGGCTGTGGTGAGACCAAAGGGAAGGACCCGGAACTGGTAGTGACTGGCTCCCAGCCGGAAGCGGAGAAACCTCCTGGAGCGCCTGTCCATTAGGATGTGGTAGTACGCGTCCTTGAGATCTATCGAGCACATCCAGTGGCCTTCTCCCAGAAGGGGGAGAATAGATTGTAGAGTGACCATTCGGAATTTTTCTTTGGGGACTGCCAGATTCAAGAGAGAGAGGTCTAGGATTGGTCTTAGTTCGCCCGTCTTTTTTGGCACTAAAAAGAATCTGGAGTAGAACCCTGATCCGATCTGGTCTGGGGTACGGGCTGGATGGCTCTTTTCTCTAGCAGATGGCCAATTTCTGCCAAAGCGGCCTCCCTTTGACCGGGTGGTACGTCTGGGAGGGACTTCATCTTTGGAAGGTGAAGGAAAGGAATGCGATATCCCCTGGATATGATTTGGAGAACCCAGCGGTCCGATGTTATGGACTCCCATGCCGCTAGGTGCCCGAACGTCCCCCGACTGCCTCCAGAGTAAAGCAGTCGGGCAACCCCTCAGGGTTGCTGCGCGGGCCGTTCAGAGAAAGGTTCCCTGGACCCGAAGTTTCTAGGAGCCCCTCTGCCTCTAGGGCGGCGTCCTCCCTGTCCTCCTCTGCCACGGAAGGACTGGTTGTCCGGAGCAGGCTGGGACTGCTGCGACTTCCAGAACCACATCTTCTTCTGACCCTTTTGGTTCCTAGAATAGGGCCTCTGGGGTGCAGAGAAGCGGATTCGACGGCAGACAGCGTCTTCCGTCCTTCTCGCTCTGGGTCAACGCCTCATGAGCGGTCTTGCCAAACAGAGCAGAACCATCAAAGGGGGCGTTCGCAAACGACGCCTTGAAGGGCTCAGAAAAATCGCAGTGGCGGAGCCAGGCCTGACGTCTAGTGACCAGACCTGTCCCCGCAGCTCTAGCGGCGCCCTCCGTAGCATGGGAGAGTAGCCGCATAGAAGTATTTGTGACTGACCTAAGAGTGGCCATTTTGGTGGAGTGCAGAACTCTGTCCTCCTCCGAAATGGACTCAGGGGGGGATGCAGCGTACTCCTTAATAAGGTCTCGCTGCATCCGAATAACATGTGCCAAATAGTTCAGCGCCCTTACCGAGAAGGTCGCGAACTGAACATCCGCTTCCCCAAGCGGTCCATCATCCGAGACTCCTTGCTCGGTGGGTGGACTGAGGACTCTCCTGAGCCAGTTCCCTCTTTGTGGCGCCGCCATCAACATGGCATCTACAGGAGGCCCCTTACTCCAATGGGTCCTGTCGGAGGCGGGCTAAGGATCCTATCAGGTCTTTTGGGAATTGGCTCCACGGTGTCCGGTTCCTTCCACGCCCTGGTGGTAATAAGGTCCACCAGGGGTCGGCAGGGGACACCCAAGAGGTAGATGGGCCCGTTTCGAATGCCTCCAAGAACACGGACTCGTCCGAGGAAGACTTGGGGGCAGACCACCCCCCCCTAATACGGAGCATTTCCATGATGTCTCCGAAGGAGACATCCTCGGGGGGTGACCGTGGGGAGCCTTCCCTTCCTCCAAGTCCGTGTCTTCAGTGAGAGACTCGGGAGTCAATGTGCCTCCTTTTGCACGTATGCTTGAGGGCCTCCTCTGGGGGGCTGTCAGAGGAGTCCTCGCAAACAGCAATTTGCTCCGTGGGAGCAACTTGGGGCACAGAAACGGGCTGTCCCAGGGGCCGGATGGTGGAAGCCTGGCCCAGTGCAGAGGGAGCGGGACGGAGCCGAAGCAAGTGCCGGGGGTCCGGAGACCCTCAACAGAGCCCTCTCCACTACATCAAAAGCCGAAGGGGAGCCGACCTCGATCAAAGGATCCGACAATCGGCTCCCCCTCGGATCCGAAGAGTGGACCGGAGCCGGCGCCGAAGCACTCGGATCCGAAGGGACAGTGCGCTCCGACACAGACGGCGCCGAAGGAGCACTGATCCCCCCGGATCCGAAGCTCGGATCCAGGCTCCGAGAGATCGGATCCGACGCACTCGAGGGCAGGGTCGGATCCGAAGTACCAAGTACTATCGGCTCCGACCTCCCCCCGGCTCCGAAGCTGCTCGGCTCCAGTTGCTCCGAACCCGGATAGCGGGTCGGAGAAGGAGCAATAGGCTTAAAAAAGGGTGTTGAACTCCCCCCCGGAGGGGGGGGAGGCAAGAGCACTCCCATCTGCATCTGGGCCTGGATGAACCTTCTCATCATCCGGTCCAGATCTGCATCCGAAAGGCTATGGGTAGATCTCGACGAGGCTACCGAGGTAGGCCTGGAATGCCTCCTCGATAGCCTCGACGGAGATCGGGTCTCCTCCTCCTCAGGACCCGGTGAGAAGCACACAGGGGACCGGAGCCGAGAAGGAGGAGACCGAACCGACAAGGAAGCCGGGGGAGAAGCCCGCTTGGCTGGCGGGGCCGAAACAGAGGTCTCGGCCCGCCGCTTGTGGTGCCTCTCCCTCCGGTCCTTTTTAGATGCATCCCTCTCCTCTCCTGAAGCGGGAGTTTGAGTCCCAGGAGCAGGAGGGGGTGCCACAGGAGGAACAACTGCAGCCGCAGGAGTCCCCGAAGGAGCGGAGGTCGGAGCCGAGTCCGGCGGTAAAAGACCCGCCAAGACCAGCTTGGACCTCCGCTCCCTCAGTGCCCTGGGGTTGAACCCTGCACAAATGGAACAACCAGATGTGAGGTGTTCAACCCCAAGACACTTAACACACCGAGTGTGGCCATCAGCCGGTGAGAGCTTATGGCCACACTCGGAGCATTTTGAAAATATAGACTTAGGCTGTTCAGCCATGGTCTATAAACTAACCTAAAGTTACAGAAAAGTAACTTAAACAATAAAAGAAGCACACAGGCCTCACACACACTCTACGTACCAGCGAGGGGAGGGAATAAAAGTTACTACTGAAAATTAAATTAAACTAAAAACAGTCAATAATAACAGGAAACCTACAACTTTCACACAAAAAATCTTAAAGAAACAAAAAATTCTCTGATTTTACACAAGAAAATAGTCTACTTAGCTGAGAGCTATGTATCCACATCCAGTTACCAGCGCGGCAAACAAGATCTGAGGTCATGAGGGTAGAGCAGGGCATTATGGGTGAGGGGAGGAGCTGAGAGCTTGGATCCATAGCTGGATAACCATGCCGGTTCGGATCCGATATCGGATCCATAACCCACAGGTTGCAGACAAATGAATATCCTACTTCAGATCTTCTAGTAAACATTCATACTGGTACTAGCCTCGCAGAGAAAAATCACTTAGTTTGCTACAGATTATTTTTAAGCACAACAGTTTATACACTAAAGAGGTAAAAGGATGAGGATGGTGGAAACTGGAACAATGTAAATAGTTCTCAAAACGAGAAAACTATATATAATAATAAAAATTATCTGACCAGAAATCTGGGTTAAGGCAACACCTAAAAAGTAGCATTGTCAAACGACAACGAACGAGTGAAAGGCAACCTGGAGCTATTGCTATTTAATTTAATATTGTTTACAAGAGTAGAGCACTAATCAAAAATAGAACACTAAGAGTTGCAATAGAAAAGCTAATGACAGAAAAAGTGGATATTACGTAAGTAGTAGGGAACAGATAAGGGAGATGGGGAATGAGTGATTTTGAGTTGAAAAGGTTAGAAGATTAAGCAGCCAAGGTTTTTGGGGATGAACGTAAGACTGCAACCATGGGAGTTAGATGTCATGGCCACTGTTCTGACATTGTGGCCTTATATTGTTCAGTTATGTATTGTCTGAACTGATGTCTCAACTGTTTGTACTCTGTAATTACAGTAAGTTTAGTTGGCAAAAACTGCCACAGTTTAGGGAACAAGAACATAGAAACCATGATCTGTGGACAGAAGTTTAGTGGATGGAGTTATAAGAGTATGGCTATTAAGGAAGTGGCTTCTTAGGCTGTAGTGTGGGTTGTTTGTAGTTAGTCTCCTAATATGGGGGGGGGGGGCAGTGGTAACTGGCATAGGAGTTTAGAGAACGGAGCCAAGAGTGAGATTTGCTCTGCCTTGAACGGGAAGACAACATACCTCTCAACCTGGAAACATCAAAAATCTGGACAAGGCCCATGAAAAATAGGTACAAATTTGTATGCTGATTAACAAACTTTGCATACATAATTGCATAACCCCACCTACTCCAATGGAATTGTGGGATACCAACTTTCAAATGCAAATTGAAGAACAGACAACCAAAATATAGCACCAGAGTCCTCCTGCAGCCATTCCAGTGTCCCATTACCTGGCTATTTCGCCCCATTTACCATAAACACTAATGTGTGCATACTGCTTTACTTCTACAATGATTATTTGGATTTTATTTTTACATTTTATAGCACAATGCACAAACACTATAAGACATCTGTTAAACAAAGCAATACTGTAACAATGAAAATAGACTTGGTATTAAAACTTCTCTGCCCTTAAAACTCACATTCATTGAAACAGCACTGAAACCCACACCAAATCCAAAGAAAATGCATCTGGCCAGTGGTGGATAAAGATTACCTTTGGGCTGTTTTCAAATCACAGGCCCCTTGCACACAAAACAAGAAGCATACATGTGTTCGTTGATACACCTTCCTGACTTTTATACAAGGAATGTAATTTAATATACAGCACACTTGTTAGACTTAAGAGTGCATTTTAAATTTATTGTTTGAACATTTTTCCAGTAGGCAATGAAACAAAATGCATGAACCAATAATGACAAAACTGTCCAATTCAGAACATTTCCATCATAAAAGTCTACTTCCACACACAATGTGTGTGTGTGTGTGTGTGTGTGTGTGTGTGTGTGTGTGTGTGTGTGTGTGTGTGTGTGTGTATATATATATATATATATATATATATATATATATATATATATATATATATAAAATGACAGTAGTGTAAGCCATAAGCATCTTGCAAAGCTTCTCGCACTTATTTTCAATTTCATTTTTTTTGGGGGGGGGGGGCCAAAAACAAGGGACACATTTTAAACATTGCTTGTATAATTTTGGAAAGTTGCTAGAATAAAATGTTATGTTACCACTATGCATTTCACTGCCAAGTCTTGAACTTGTGCAATACAGTCAGAGCAATATACCACTATGCCAAATCGGCAGTTTCCTGAATGAAAGACTGAAACTTAGATGAATTCAGTTCTCACTTCTCACCATAGCGTTCAACCTCTTAGCACAAAACAAACTGGACAAAGCCAGTAATGGGGAATACAGAATTCAGTTCTCACTTCTCACCATAGCTCTCAATTTCCTAGCACAAAAAACCTGGACAAAAAGCCAATAATAGGGGAATACGGCCCCAAAATAGGGACAAGTTTCAAATACTGATCTTATAAACTTAGAAAATTGCTAGAATAAAAGGTTTTTATTTTCTGAAGAATATGAAGTCTGAAATTCAAATGCCTATCATTATTTAGTGAATTCAATCCTTCAGTAATTTGCCACAAAAATCCTGAAAACCACAGATTTTATGAGGAACAGAACAAAAATATGAGGCATAAATTCACAAATGGTGGTGGCCAGGGACGGCTCTTTTTACCTGTACCCAAGGTACAGGGTTTGAGCCCTAGTACCTCTCTAGCCACAAGGTGTATTCACCTGGGACATTCACGCACACACACACACACACATATCAAAGCAGCCAGCATAAAAATAAAGTCCTTCCTGCTCGCAAACAACAGCTTCCTGTTCGCTAGTAACAGACGGAAATGTGTGCATGTGAGCCATAGAGCTCAATTCTGACAGGCTGACGGTGCTGACATCATCGCGTACGTGATAACGTCAGCTCAAAAAACAGAAAAAAAATTTTTTTTAAAAAAGCTGGGAAAAAATTCGGAAATGAAAGGTGCCACTTGAGAATTGTGGCACCCCATTATTTGGACCCAAAACTCGGTAAAAACGGAGTAGTTCGGTACAGTTGGGAGGTATGGAGGACAATTTCCTTTTCTAAGAAGATGCAGTGATTTTCAAGCAAAGGGGAGTTGGCAATGGAATGGCCGATTTTATTTTCAAGAGACTGTAAGGTAGTAGTGTCTTTTTGCAAGACAGTGCCATATTCTAGTTGTACAAGGAGGACACCTTTGCCCATGACTGCTCTAGCAGGTTGTGAATAGACAAGAGATATATTTTGGGCCCAGAAAGTGCAGTTTTGTAAGTAAACTTACCATAATCACCGACATTGGAATGATCACTGCTGCAGTAGTAGCCTTAGTTATATGGATATAGTAAGGCAGCCAGCTACCAAAGTTTCATGTCACTTTCCAAGTGTCCAAACTGTCAGTCAACTCAAGGTGAGCTAACTGAAAAAATTTGGGTACCAAGCCCTTCAAAACTTTCATGCCAGCAAAGGTAGGGAGGCTGAGCCCTAAAAGGACAATGCTAGGGACAGCAAAATAAAAGTATTTACATCCTGGCATAAATACCGCACCAAGAAACAAGGGGGTGGAGGGAGGGGCTACTGCAGTAATTATCATTCGAACATCTGCTCTTATGGCAAGTTTACTTGTACAACTGTACTATTTTCATCACACTACCCACTGCTGCAGCAGCTTTAGGTATATGGGTAGATTACCCTAGCTTACTACATTTGGGAGGTGAGAAGGGAAAGCGTCCAGAAGGCCTTGGATAATGGTCCTAGAAAAGCCTGATATATACCTAGAGAAGGAATAAAGCTTGTAATGTCTTGTAAATGTATGTAAAGAAGACCAGGTTGCTGCTTCTAGGATACTTCTAGAACCTAACCCTTTCCAAAAAGCCACAGACAAGGCAAAGGCCCTGATTGAGTGGGCCTTGGCACTGTCTGAAATAGTTTTGTTTTGATGAATATGCCAAAACGTAATAGCTTGAGACAACCATTTGAAAACAGTCTGCTTTGACACAAGTTGTCCCTTCTTACCTTCACAAGAAATGAACACCTGACCCAAAAGATTTGAAAGATTTAGTTCTGTCAAGACAATATTGGAGTTGTCAGTGGACATTCAAGGTATGGAGTATCCTTGTCCTTTTTAGGTTCAGGAAAAAAATGGGAAGATGGATAGTTTGGCTTAAAGTAGCCTTTGACATAATTTTAGGCATAAAAGAAGGATTTGTTCTGAAAGAAACCCCAGCTCTGTGGAAATGCAGAGGTTACAGCAATCAGTAAAAATATTTTCCATGTGAAGAGCATCTAGTCATCCAGATAAGTGGATTCAAATGGAGCAGTGTTAGCTTCTTTAACATAAAAATAAGATTCCCAAGGAGGGGTCACCACTTTACTTGGAAGCGTCTTGTGCAAAACCCCTTTCAAAAACATTTTGACACGAGACTGAATTGAAAGAGGAGGATCCGTAATCAGACATGCTGAAATGACTGATAAATGATCTTTGATCAGTAATAAGAAAGGCCAAAAGATAGTAACTAACACAAATATTGTAACACCAGAGCACAACCAGCCTCGAATGGGTGCTGGATATGTTACTGGCACAAACTAAAAAACTTTTTACATTACTTAATATAGGATTTTCTAGTAACAGGCTTTCTTACTCCCTCATTAGTACCTCCTGCACATCCTCAAAGAACAGGTGCCCAAAAAGAATTAAAATCCTATCATCCATGCAGTCAACTGATACTGGGGTGCATCAAACACCCCTGTTCATGTGCGGGTAGACAGTTTATGAAGAAGTTTGAAGTAATTTCAACTGACCATTTTCAAAAGAAGGGAAAACTATGATTGTCTGGCCACAGGGAGGTCACCACAAAGATCTTGGGGGAATTCCTTCTAAGTCTTCATAAGTGCACTGGATATTAGGGGAAAGAGGGGAAAAGCATATAGAAACATTCATGTCCAAACAAAAGAAAAGGCATCTATATTCCTGGCCTTCTTGCATGGAGTCCTGGAACAGAATCTTGCCAGGTGACTGTTCAGAGAGAAGGCAAAGAAGTCTGCTTGAGGAACTCAGAACAAACAGATCAAATACTGGCAGACCCCCTAATCTAGTTTCCATTTGTGATGGTTTGACCTGGCCCTAATCAGCTTGTCTGCCACATAATTTTGCTTTATCAGAATGTAGGATGCCTGTAGAGTGAGATTGTGTGGTGAAGTTATATCCCAAGTGGACACAGTTAGTCTGCAAAGGGGGGTACAACCTTGTTTCCTCTGCTTGCTGATTTACCACATGACTGTGGTACTGTCAGTAACGACCTTGAAGAAATCCCGGGGGACAAAGATGATCAGAGAGTTGAGTGCCCTGATCAGGGCAAGTATCTCAGATATTTATGTGCTTGAGTCTATCACTGATGTCCAACACACAGCATTTTATCCCTCCTGAAACAGCTCCACAGGGAAAATCTGAGGCGTCTATGGTGACTACTTTGGAACAGGGAGACAGAGAGGGAAAGGGAAGCCTGGACCTAAGGATATCATTTTCTCCACCAAATGATTTCTATTCTGGCAAACCCCACCACTGGAATTTGAAAAAGGATGTTGGTGCTGGGACCAAAGAGATTTTAGATACCACTGTATCCTTCACATGTTGAATCTTGCCAGGGGTACCATGAGAATCATGGAAGCCATGAGACCCAAAGTATTCCCTCATAGTGCCCAAAGCCTGAGTGGAAAACCTTAGAAATATGTCTAGATATAGATTTATTTTTCTGTGGAAGAAAAGATCTTTGAACTAACCTCCCAAGTCAACATCCCAAGCACACAATCCTGTGTGAAGGAGTCAAGAAAGGCTTTGGAATGTTCTCTTGCAATACCAGCTTGTGAAAGAAATCTCTTGCCCAGATAGAGATTCCTGATACTTTCAAAAAGGCTCTGCGAAGATAAGCAAGTTGTCTAAATAGAGAAAAATGTGGATGCTTTGTAGCCTGTAATGAGCTACAACAGGAGCCAGATACTTTGTGAACTCTCTTGGTGCACTTAATAGTCCAAATGGTAAAGCCACACTATTTTTCCATCAGCACTTCTGGTTTTACACGTTTAGTTTCCAAACAGGGTGACTAGTTACATTGTTTCATTTCCAAACAAGGCGATTAGTTGCATCATTTCACTTTAGAACCATTTGTCTGGGCCTGTTATGCTAGGCGCATTCGCTCAGGATTAACTGCATGACAGTTTTTTAATTAATTAAATTTATTAAACATAGCTTTTTTCCGCACATACTTGTAACTGCAAAAAAGTACAAGGGTCAGCTGATTTAAGTCCATATGGTGTACTTCTGATGGCTCCATATATAAGGGTACATTTGTTTTTCAAACGGGCCACTTCTCTTGAGTGCACTCTTACACACTCAGACTGTTTTGCCTAGTTAGATACCACACTTCAACAGATCCCCTTGGCATTAGTGCTTTATTTTTAACATTTACCACTGTATTTCCACTTTAGCAATTATAGCTTTGGTTTTCATCTTACTTAGGATTTCACTTGTAGATTTATATACGTGTTCATTTTATAATTTGTTACTGACACACAAACCTAATGATGTATTTATTTGATATGAAAGCGATCTTTGTTGTTTAGTTTATATTCATCAGTATTTATGCTGATAGATCGTTTTGTTAGTTAGCTAATCATTTTCTTAGGTTAGTTTCTTAAGTAATATAGTTTGGATTATTTGGTTAGCCTATCCAAAGTGTTAATAAAGTTGTCTTGTACTGTAATTTGTCTCTAGCTTTTCAGTTTTAGTTTTAGGTAGCACAGTCTTGATTGCAGTATGTTGTTAAGGGGGACTTGGTTAAAGGAATGACTGTAATGCTTTTACTGCTATAAACAGAACCACCCTCTGTAACCACTCCCTTGCTCCAAATTACCTGATTATATATAAATAAGGAATGTTTTTGATGCTTTTCATTATACTCAACTAGGATCGCTTGTTTGTGTGTTTCAATAAAGGATATTCTGTTTTAACTCAATTGTGGAGTACCTACTATTTTCTATTTTATTATTTTGTAGCACGTGTTCTATACAGTTTGATTTTTATTAATGAACTAGGTGCTTAACATAAATCAGGAAGCGAACATCACATCCTCCACACTGCACAGTTTCTTCTTGGTTTGTTTTATCCATCTAGATCACATTAAGAAACATCTGAAGTCTGGATGAATACAGATGTGATAAACATCTTTCAAGTCTAATGTTGCTGGGAAACTTGAAAGAGAAAGAAGAGGTAACAGGTTAAGTAACATCATTTTGAATTTGGGCACCATCACAAACAGGTTTAGGAAAGAAAGATATAGAACTGGTCTCCAAGCATTTCTTTCCTTGGCACCAACATCATCTTTGAATTAAAACCCTTCCCCACCTAGGAAGGAGGAACTGGTTCTATCTCTCCTTGGGACAGCATATGATGAAGAACCAGTGGAAACAAAGAGTCCTATCAGGGGTATGCTGAATGTCCCCCCAAAGAAAGAAGGAATCGCCTCCCACTGCCATCTGTAAACTTGATAAATGATTTTCACAAACCACTTGTCTGAAACTATCTGTTTCCAAAAAGAAAAAGAAAAATTCAGTCTTTCTGGAAGAAAAAATGAGCCATAGTGGGAAGGGACCACAAGGCTTCTTGAATAGAAGAACTTGATGGACTGTCCTTGGGTTTGGGAGGGCCGAGGTTTCTCTTTGGAACTCCCTTGCCATTTTTCCTTAAATGTCTGTTTACCTGTACTTTGTTTACTCTGTTTTTGAGAAAACTGGATGAGAAGTTAGAGAATCCCTTAGAAAATTTGGAAAAAGCTGAAAAATCTTACGAGATTGCCTGAATCAGCTTACTGCTTTCATCATTGACCACCTCTGCAGCAAAAGAGGCCAAAAATTAAATCTCTATCCAAAGTGAATTTAAAATCTCACTTTTATCATCATCTGGTTCTGAGAATGCAGCCATGCAACCCTCCTCGAGACAGTACCAGGGACCATAGTCTCTGGAAGTAGTATCAACAGTGTCATACACACACTGTAAACAGTGACCTGTGCAACAGACAAAACTAAATTATTTAAAGCGGATTTTTCCTCCGACAAATAAGAAACTGCAGATAAAACACTCCTCATATTTTCACCATTAGTGAGAACAAACATACAAGCCTGACGATTCAAAACTCTGAAAATCAAATATGCAGAAGTATACACTTTCCACCATACTTATTTTCGCATCCTTATCAGGACAGTGGGATCAACTAAAGCTATAGCTGCTGGGTCAGGTTGGGGAATAGTGTATAAAAACTTGATTTAGTATCTTTATACATCCTATCTGCCTTTTTAGGATAGCTGTCTATCAGGAAAATTGCAGACAGTAACACACACATCAGGACAGATTCAATTAAGCCTATACCAAGTGTAGACAATATGTATTCCAGAACATTCTTATCTCATTTTTTGTGCTCTCTAGTCACTCAGAAATATTACACTAAGTGTACATGTAGTCTACACTTTGTGGTAACCTTCATGAATCCCTGTCAATATTTAAAGCTGCAAGAATATCAGTAGGAAAACTAAAATTAGGAAGAAGGTGCTAGTTACGTCTGTGTTGTCTGTTTACTCAGAACGGTGTATACTTAGTGTAGGTGTTAGTGAACCCAGAGGATCCTCTAAAACAGACAGAACCGGAGGAATGGGTGTAAGTTCAGGAAATTCCTTCTTCAACAACCGACAGTACTTTCTGAGGGACTGAGAAAATTAAAAATACTGGCAGATTTTAGAAATAGCATCAGAGAAACAAAAGCCCTCACAAGGAAAATCAGAAACTGAGGTGTCCTCCGAGTCTAGGGAATCTGTGGAGAACACCCTGTAAATGCCCTTCAACTTCCTGTTCGGATTCAGAATCTTGAATCTCTTTTACCAGAAACTGCTTTACAAAAAGGGTCGATGGCCTGACTTGAACCCTGAGCCAGATCCTGTAAACTACACCTATTCAAAGGAAATTGAAGAGGAATAGATACAGGTTTAGTTTTCCATTTCTTTTTGACAGGAAATATGGGGCCAACCATTTTACTAATATCAGCAGCAGCTTCACCAGATATGGGCATAGCATTCTGACTGAAAAAGGAAGCTTTCCTGTTCCTCTCCCAGGACCGGCAATAGTGGCTCTCCCTTGCCCACTAAAGGGACCCCAACAGCTGCCAAGGACATGGCTAACCCCAGGTCTATAGTTGCAGGTGATACACCAGAGGGATCCAAGTAAATGATGAGTGGTTTGAGGTACAATAAATGGTCACTGCAGAGTCACCCACCTGCAGTTGAGGCAAATTGGTAGCCTGCTATGTTGACAAAGGCCGATTGCTTAACTTTTTCATTTTGTGGTTGGAAGAAAGACTGGAGTGGAAGCAGTAGTTTTTTCCATGGTCAAACTAAAACTGGTGCTCTTTCTCAGGGAACACAAGCAGCAAATGCTAGAAAACACTACAAGTATTGAAATGTTAACTTTTTAACAGAAAAAAATTTTTTTTTAAATCTGCCAACCACAAAAACAGTAAAATAAAACTATTTTTCTGTGGAGAAACTGTGTTCAAGTTACTTTACACAACTTATAAACTGAAAAAGAGCGCTCCCATTTAAAAGTAAGATACAATCTCATGACAGTACATTAAAACACATAACTCCTAGCTTCAAATCAACTTTCCTAAAGAGGAAAGTGAAAAAAACACAAATAATATTTAGAAACTGGAAGGTTTTTTTTCCCCCCAAAAGGGAGCTTACCTGCCCAGTAAAGGAACGGCACCAAGCTGATCTTCAATCCTCAAAAGCCTTACAGGAGCATATCCTTAAGTGGCAGTAAAGCTCTGTGGTGGCTTGGCACCCAAACATGTTTTTTGGTCAGCTCAGCTTGAGCTGCCTGACAGTTTGGTCTTATGGAAGGTACCCTAAAGCTTTGGAAGCAGGCTAGCTGTTATATTCTTGGCAGAATGTAACCCCATATAGCTAAGGCTACTGCAGTAGTGATCATATAATGAACAACTTATCTGCTGAGCAAAGGAACAGCATAAACCAACCATCAATCCTTGAAAGCCCACAGAGCAGTGCTCTCAAACAGCTGAAAAGCTCTCAAGGGCTTGGCACCCACGCCTGTGGTTTTAGCCAGCTCAGCTTGAAATGTCTGATGGCTTTGGTTTGTGGAAGGTGCTTTGGAAGCTGGCTGTTATATCCTTGTCAGGATATAACCATTATAGCAAAGGCTACTGCAGGAGTGCTCAATATGAAGAGCATTACACTTCCAAGATGGCTGCACACTGATCAACAGCTTAACTTCTGTTCTCCTGGTGTGAAAACAGAAACTTAGAAACAAGAGGCAGTGATGTTGTCAACTTGAGTTAAATTCAGTTATTGGCTAGTAAGTACATTGTCTGGATGCCAGCAAAGAAATAATTTAGAAAACCTGAAAGGAAAAAAAAAAAAAACATTTCGGAAGAATCTCACAGCTGTTCAGTAAAAATCAGTTCAAGCTCCGTAAATTAGAGAAAAAATAAGTCAAATGTGTTCAGAACTGATTAAATAAAACACTGAAGGAGTATATCAGTGCAAATAACAAAAGGCTGGAAAAAATGAAGGAAAGGATGGCAGAGTATTAGACTGCTCGAGAAGAGTGGTTTAAAAAATAGCATTAGAGGACAGAGCGCACACACAGAAAACCTGAGATTTTTTGCTGTACCAGAGAATCTGAAAGGAAAAGACTGTATTAATTGTATGAAAGCGAGCAAGTAAATGGACTGTATTCCATTGCTAGATTCGTTAAATGAAAGGGCACAAAGTGCATAAGCTCCACATCTGGCTATGATAAAGCAGCCAAGACCTATATCAGCAAAGATGCAATCATACCAGCAGTTAGAGCTGATACTGACAAAACTGTGGCAGAAAGGCAAGTATTAAAAACTGGAGACAACAGAGTGTGGAAAATGATTATTCACTGTACACCAGACAGAAGAGAAGCAGTGAAAACATGATTTTAGTCACTTTAGTTTTCTATACAGGACATAAATATATATTTTTTATCAACCAGAAAAAAAGCTGTGGGCTGTAATTAATAGAGAGTTGAAGGGGTCTATCTGGGAGGGGAAGAGAGCAAGAGCCAAGTGGGATAAGCTGATCATTCCAACAGAACAAGGTGGTTTACGATTACTGTAAAATATTCCTTTAAATCAAGTAAACACAATTAAAGCTCATATGCATAACACAAGCAGAAAAAAAATCAAAATTGAAAGGGATGATGATGAAGCAGCAGGGAAATTAAAGAAATGAGAAGAGAGCAGGATTTTGGATGCAGATCCTTAAGGAGATCAGCAGCCACCATACAGATTATTATAAGTAGCAGAAAGTACTGTAAGAAATAAGCCAACATGAGAATGGAGAATGGTCAATAGGGCTGACTGGAATTAGAGGTACAGAGACTAGGCAAAAGGGGTCTGGAATTTACTACAGAAATGGTCAAAGGAACAAAGGTATTTGGAGCAGATAACTAGAGAGTGAAAGGTAAAGTGGGAAGATGCCAAAAACATTTGGACTGCAGGCTAGAGATTATCTTATCTATCAGGGGTTGATATCAGGGTATAGGCAAAGAGAAAGGAATAGGGGAATCCTAACTGAACGACTTTCACTGGCTGAGTTTTTATTTGAATCTAGAACAGAAGCTGCTCTTAATAAAAATATATTAGTAGGGCATGTAAAATATTGCATGCATGATAACTATAAGACTCAGAGGAGATTAGAAAAGATTGGGATGAAAGACTGGATAAGCAATTCACGTGGAAATAATGGGAGCACATAAGTATGGCTCCAAATATGCAACAAAGTCTAGAAGATTCACTATTTTTGCTTGGAAGTGTTTGCATAGGTATTTTTATACCATAAGAATATTCCAAATAAATATTCCTCAGGTAGATGGCAAACATTGGAGGTGTGATGGTTAAGAAACAGATAACTGGGAACATACATTTTGGGAACGTAATGAGTTGGCAGACTTTTAAAAATTCCCAAAAGAGTACTCGATCAGAAATATTGGATGAGCAAATGGGATTAATTTAGGAAATTATTTTTTGAACTGGGATACAGGTTATGAATTGCTTAAGACACAGCAAGGCCCTGTTAGGTTAAATTCTGGTGGCTGTCAAAAAAGCAATTATTAGAAAATGGAAATCAAAGTCAAACCAACTGTATTTGAAGTGGTGAATATTGTAACAGAGATAAAAAGTGAACACTGTAACAGAGATAAAAAAGAACTGAAAGTTGGATTTTTAGTAAAGGGTAAGAGCAAATTACATAGAAAAAAATGTAAATTGTGGGAACAATGCAAGCAGAATAATGTTGCAGAGTGAAGTTTAAGAGAAGGAAGGAATTGTTCAATTTATGTTATGTTGTGTTGATAACTGTATAAAAGTGAACATGTTAATATGGTTTGTTTTCTTGTACATAAATGTACATTTGCCAACATCTTAAGTGATAATGCAATAAAAAAGTGGTAAAAAAATATATGAACTTTACAAAGTAATTAAATTTGGACCTGACTTTCTTAATGTGGTCTTGAAAGCTGAGGGATTGGTCATGCCAAATGCGAAGGAGTCTAACTGATGTGGTAAACTCAATTAGGACGTTGTCTATGTCTTTGATACGGAGAGGGCTAGTTTCTTTTGAGAGTCTTTGTTTTTAAGTTTTTTTTTTCTTTTTTTTCTTTTTTTAGGACTGTGAGGTAGTTTTTTTACAACAAAGCCAATTGTTTAATTGTAGAGGCTTGAAGTCGATTTTGGAGGATGCTGTGAGAAGGGTTGGATCTACAAGTAACCATGTCATCAGCATAAAACAGTAACTATAGAGGAGGTAAAGTAACGAGCAGTTTATTTACAAAAAAAAAAAAAAAAAAAAAAAAAAAGAGAAGAATATTTGTGCAAGAATTGTTCCCAGATGACCCTGAAAGGGTGAAGGTTGTATTTGATAAGATGTGGCAAATTTTAACTGTGAAAGTTCGGATGGTCAGAAAACATTTGAATCATTGTGCAGATTTAGTGCTTACACTAATATCTTGTGAATGAGATATAACAGGATGCAATGCTCAACCAGCTCAAAGGCCTGGATGACAACTGACCCAGTGAGGTTCTTTATCTTTGTTACTGAGGATGTCAACAGTGAGTGTTCAAAGAGCAATCACTGCACTTCTACCTGCACAATAAACATGCTACTTCCAAGAAAGTGTTATTTGTTTTGAAATGTGGCAAGATGGCTGCAAATGATTTTTTTCAAAATTTTACCAAGGGTAAGAAGTACTAAGACTAGATGGAACGGATGTCATATTAATATCACTAAGTAAACAGCCACACAATATGGGTACCGCCCATGTATATACATCAATTAAAAATTTTTTTAATCAATAAAATTATGCAATATACAATGTACTCATTTTCAAAAACAGCAATGGTGAAATTTGCAGGAGTTGGAGAAAAGGAGGCCCATGGTAGTATTTTTTACTGATAATTTTTCATTTCTTTACATATTCTTTTTCTTATTTTTACCAGTACCCAGAATTTTTGTACTTATTTAAATATTCTCACTATTAAATTCTCATTCTCTTCCTTTACCCATTTTAAATGAGTCTATATCATGTTGTCGAAAACACGTGTTTGAACGATGTGATATCGAACCGGGAAGTTCAAAATGCAAGAATTTCAAACAGACAGAACAGTGATTTTTTTCCCCAGGGAAAAATAAAATCGCTGTTCTGGTACAAAAATTTAAAAAAAAAACGTACACTTCAAACTTTTACTAATGTGGGGGGCCTTGCCCCACACAGCCCCCCTACTTAAATATACCAACTGTGAGATCACACCACAGTGGAGGAAATAGCAAAGCCGTGGAAACAGCCCACAGATTTTTTTTCCCTGGGGGGGGGGGGGTCGGTGTTCTGTGGCTTCTCTAATTTTCACATTTCGAACTTCCCGGTTCGATGTTACGGCATTCGGACACCTGTGCGTTCTAACTCCTGATATAGACCCTTTTAAATACAAGTTTAAAGACGCAAAACAAACATATGCTAATCTATACATTCTCCATTTAAAACATGTCTTTCATTTCTTTTATCAGACCCTTCCATTACATCATAACTACATAATTCTTCTCAAATTTTAATCCTAGCACGCCACTTTTTTTCAATGAAATGAAAAATACACCACCCCAATTTTCACCATATCACACAAACCTTTACTTTTATCTTTATTCAGGGTCATTCCCATTTCCTTTAAATATCCACTCAGATAAACTAATACATCCCTCAGCCATACTTTGTTCCTAACTGCAAGTATAGTCTGTGTATATCAAACCTACAGGTATCACCTCCTCCTTTTTGCATCACATATCAAGCATTTTTATATGTTATTTTTACTTTTATTTTTCATCTTTTACTTTACAATCTAATTCACTTACTTTCTCAACTATTCACTACATTTACAAAATGTTCTCTTTGCCAGTCCATTAACTTCTTGTACTTTCCATACTCTATACCATCTGGTCCTGACACTTGAATCATCATTTACTTTACCAAGTACTTCATTTAAGTCACTAATAGTAATTTATCTTTCAAAGTCATCCTTAACTTGATCTGGAAAAGTCTTTACTTTCCATTCTCATACTCTTGTACAGATTTTCTTTGTGCTGTACTACAATACTCAAGTTTGCTTTTGTTCTTTTACCTCTCCTTTTGCAGTTTTCATTACTGTCATTGTACTAGTATCCTCCTATAACCAACTATATGGATACCTCCCCCCCTCATGGACATGGAGCACAATTTTATAGCAATAGATGGGCAAAAATAATCTAAGATAACTGGCAACTATTACTTTTCCATTTATACAACAGCAATTCTAAAAAAGGGAAAAAAACAATCAAGACTTAGTATATACTCATTTTTTAAATGTACTCAATGAGAAGATAAAAAATAAAAGGCAAGAGCATTTTAAGTGTCAGTATATGATACGAAAAGATAAATACAGTATTGATGACCAACATTTTGATCTGAACACAAAAAATGCAATACAGATGTGATTTACGTCATCTGTCCTTGCCCTAAGAAAACAATACTGGTAGGACATGGCAGGAATGTGTGAAGAATTGTGCCACATTGCTGCTGCAACTGTGTCTATAAGAAGTAATGTAGTAGTCTACAGTAATGACAATCTACCTGTATTTTTACACATAAATGTTGGACATACTTCCAACTACTAAAACCTAAATCTATACTATCGTTAATCATGTGTTGGTGTTATTATGACTGGTGGTGTGTGCCATGTTGTCTCCCCCATTTAGGCATTAAAACATTATTTTAGATTGGAAAAAAATTAAAAAGGAAAATAACATCCAAAATGGAAACATTATATTTGCCCTAACAGACTTTGCCATGTTCCTGCTCTGGAGTAACATCATAAGCCTTCACAAAGCTGCACAAAACAAGTATACTTTAATTCCTTAAGTTTAAACCAAGCTCTAACAGCCCCTAGTGCTTTGCATGAAACTACAAAAATTATCACCCATCCACTACATATCCCTAGATTATCCTTGTCCTCTCTCCATTACTCTATCACCATTTTCTCTCACTTGTTTCTCCTTTTCACAAACTGCTTATTCTTTACTTTGCGCATTCACAAACTGTTTCTGGTGCCTCGTTCTATTCTGTGGGTGGGCCCCTGCTCTGTTCGCCCAATTTCCACCCGCACTACAGTTAAACATTCTAGCCACTCGTGTTACCAAACCCTCAAATACCAACCTCCACTTAGATAACTTTTTCTACATCTTTCCCAATCACCTAACTTAAACATATTACTTACAATAAACTTTTCACTGACTCTCTTCAAATAAATACCCCTCCCTCCTAAACTCAAACACACAACCTAGCAATATACTCACAATGTTACTAATTCACATGCTCTTCTACTCTCATTTAACTCAATATTACTGTGATATCGCCTGTCACACAAGCAAATCACACCCCTAGTCAATTCAAGCTCTTACATACATTTATCAGAAATACTTACAATATAACTATCCTCCAACTTTACAAAAATAAATACAAGCTTTACATTACACAAAACAGCAACAGTTACTTAGTGATTCAGTATTTATTTGCAGTGGAATAAGTTTAACAAAATCAAAGTGGTGACTGCATAGACCAGGCTGTATAACTAAAATTTAAAATAGTACCTAGTGAAAGGAACAGAGATATAATCTTGAGAATGTTCCATTTGTGAAATGAAAGACGATTACTTATTTGATGTAATTAATCCATGGATTCTGACTCCATAAAAAATTATGTTAACAGCACTTACCCTTCTTCCCCTTATTTATGCATGTGATGTGGTATCATGGGATTTTATAAATGTGTCTCAGCATTAATTATGTTTTAATCTACTGCATATCCATGATGGAATGTCTTGCATTTTGAATAGTGGCACCCAGTCATCCTGCTCATGGCTTAACAGTGGTCTTAGAAGGGACTTTAAATCAGTCAAGTTCAAATACAGTTTATCCCCAATCTCCCCAAAAAATGTTGCAAACTTTGAAAGTCCACAGAGATTCCGGATAGAATGACAGAACAAAGTAGCTGAAAAAGAATGGTCAATTATTTCCCTCAATTACGTCCAGAAAACAAGGGATCTGTATTACAAAGCAGACAATGATTAAATAGCTGGCACAATACACTTCATTTTTTCTACTTTTAGCACAATTTTATTTCACAAACAAGTGACATCCACGTTATAAGATATACTTCACACTCGTATTACATTGTTTCTTAGAGTGATAACTAAAAGGAAAAGGACAACAATTTTGTATTATAAAACATCTATTACACATATTACTGAAACAATTTTTAATTACACAATATTAGTGCCATTCTTTCAGAAGATGGTGTCTTTTTATGCATGTTATCCCACAGTAATAATTTCTGGCTTGTTCTAACCCAGGGAGGACTACTCTCCAATATCCCAGTTTTCCCACTCAGTTATCTACTGACTTATTTCTATTACTTGTTTTAAATCAAGTAGAGTATTCTTTTTCCATTGCCCAACTATATTCTTTTTTGCTGCCATCATAAAGTACTATAGCAATAACCCACGTCTGGGTGTGGGTAATGCTGGATTTACCTACGGTTGGTGTGGTTTGGTCACGAAGGCGAAGCCTGAGTGGCCAAACAAAGCCAACCGTGGGTAAATCCAGCATTACCCACACCCAGAAGTGGGTTATTGCTATTCTACAATGACATTATTTAAGAAAAAAAATAATTACTTTTCTTAAATAATGGCATTGTATAATGCTTCCTTGCTGCCCTTCCGCAGCTGTCTGGTATTCTGCGGCAGTTCTGATGTACGGCGCATGCCTACGCAGTACATCACAGCTGTGGGCAAAAGCAACAGAGAAAGCAAGATCTCCGTTGCTTTTTAAAAACTGTTTTGCTATGTTAAATGGGTTTAACATAGCGAGACAGCTTTAAAAAAAGCAACGGAGAATATCCGTTGCTTTTTTAAAGCTGTCTCGCTATGTTAAACTCGTTTAACATAGCGAGACAGTGTGAAGAACAGAGATCTTGCGTTCTCCGTTGCTGTAAAAAAAGAGTTATAGTAATGGAAAAAGTCCAGGCGACCGGACCTTTTTCCATTACTATAACTCTGATTTAAAAAGTGCACGCTGACCAATCAGCGTGCACGTTTTTGAATATTGGGGGGTCGTTGTATAAAGTTGTTTACACTTACCATAAAAGTAGATGTTAGAGTGTTGCAGTCATCACATTTGGATTATCTGCCTGCAGTTAGCCCTCAGCCGGCCTGAATACCAGAGTCTTTGGATTTCTGCGTCGGATGCTGTCACTTCTTCCATGACACCAGGGGTATAAAACATGCAGCCGACGCCATTACATCAGTTTTTCTTGCCAGAGATGTCAGGTGCCCCCACAATAGGAAGCAATTATATGGTATGGTACACCCCCATCAAAAAGCAAATACACATGAAAAACCACATACATACATATATATATATATATATATATATGTATACATATATATATATATATATATATATATATATATATATATATATATACACACATACATACACCAAACAAGAAGGAAAGGTAGAGCCAAGAGAAGTCAGGGGGGCTGGAGGGATGGTAACCAGGACTGCAACAGTGAATACTCTCGAACATCTACATTTATGGTATGTGTACACAACTGTGCTATGTTCTTCGTGTTGCACTGTTGCAGTCATCACATTTGGGTTGATTCCCAAAGCTAAAGAAGGGAGGAGGTAGTTAATGAGCATTAGGGCCACCTATTACGCCCTGCAAGACTGCTGTGGCAAATCCAGCTCTGGATTTAGAAAAAATAGGCAGGTGGTAATGCTTGGTGAAGGTGCGCACAGAGCTCCAGATAGCAGCTTCCAGGATGTCCCTGGTAGGGACTCCTCTGAGAAATGCCGTAGAGGTAGATGCAGCCCCTGGTGGAATGTGATCTTATGCCCTGTGAGGTATGTTTTCCATGGTGCTTGTAGCAGAAATGAATGCAACTGGCTATCCATTTGGAAATGGTTTGCTTTGAAATGGCCTCCCCCTCTGCCCCTGCAGCAAAGTCAACTAGCAGCTGGTCAGATTTTCTGAGAAGCTTAGTCCTGTCCAAATAGAATCTAAGCTGTCTGTGCATGTCCAGAGAGTGCAGTATCCGTTCCCCTTCATTTTGTGGATTAAGGAAAAAAGTAGGCAAATTAATGGACTGGTTTAGGGCCACACTAGACACCACCTTGGGCATAAAGGAAGGATTAGTCCTGAGGAAAATCCTGTCCACATGGAATCTAATGAAGGGTTCCACTGCCATGAGGGCCTGTAATTCAGACACTCTTCTTGCTGAAGTGATGGCTAGAAGTAAGGCTGTTTTCCAAGAAAGGAATTTCAACACTGCTGTTGCAGCTGGCTCAAAGGGGGGGGGGGGTGAGCTTTTCCAATACAAAGTTAAGGTCCCAGGCTGGAGTGGGAGCTCTCCAGGGGGGTCTTAAATTTGTGGCCCCTCTAAGGAATTGTTTTAGCAAGGGGTGAGAGAAGAGGGGTAAGCTCAGTATTATAATGTCCTGAAATAGGAGAGGCATGAATCTTAATTGACGAGAAGGATAGGCCCTTGTGGAGCATTTCTGTTAAGTACTCTAGAATATGAGGTAAGCTAGGCATCGATGTGCCCATCCCCGGAGCCTGGCTCCAGGAACAGTATCTTTTCCACTTTTCAGCATAGGATTTTTTGGTACTAGGCCTCCTTGCCTCCAGAATGACATCCTGCACCTGCTTATTGAGGGATGATAGAGGAGAGCTCATGGAATTAGCCAGGCTGCAAGGTTCAGGGTTTGAAGTGGAGGGTGCAGAATCTGGCCCGCCTGCTGGGAGAGCAGGGAAGGGGTTTGAGGCAGGTGCCATGGGTGCAGCAGTGTCAGACGGCACAAGAGGTGGTACCAGTGCCGGCGTGGCCAGTCTGGTGCAATCAGTACTGTTCTTGGCTTGTCCTGTTTGATCTTTAGTAGAACATTCGAGAAGAGAGGCAGATGGGGGAAAGGCATAAACCGAGAGGCTTTCCCAGGTAAAGGACAGGGCATCCACTTTCCAAGCTTGACTGTGGGGAGTTCTGGTGCAGAATTTGTTCAATTGGTAGTTCTGAGGGGAGGCAAACAGGTCTATCTCTGGGGTCCCTCATTTGTTCCTCAAGAGGTTGAATATTTTGGGTTCTAGTTTCCATTCATGTGGGTCCATGAGATTTCTGCCTAAGTCATCTGCCACTGAATTTAGTTTGCCTGGCAGGAATTGAGCTTGTAGGTGCACTTGGTAACTCAAGGCTGTGCTCCACAGAGCCATGACTAGTCTGCAGAGAGGGTTCCCCTCTGCTTGTTTATGTACCACATAACTGTGGTGTTGTCTGTCTTTACCAATAGTTGCCCTGGAAGAATAAGGTCTTTGAAGGCTATCAGAGCATTCTGTACAGCTAACATTTCTTTTTGATTGATATGCAGGTGCATCTATCTCAGGTTCCATTTGCCCTGAATACACTGCCCTGCCATGTGAGCCCCCCATGCATAGTCTGATGCATCTGTTGTTAGGGTTTGGGCGGCAGGGGGTAGAGTGAAAAGGAGTCCCTTGTTGTGGTAGCAGGCCTCTGCCCACCAAAGGAACTCTGTCATTAGACAAGGAATGATAGGAATCAGTGTTCCCAGGTCCTGAGAATGTTGACACCATAAACTTTTTACATAACCATTGGAGTTTCCTCATATGCAGTCTTACATATGGAATTAGCAGAATACAAGAGGCCATGAACCCCAGAGCTTGCAGTATTTTCCTTGCAGATAGCTGGGTTTTTGTGTCCAATAATTTGAAGTAGGTTGTCAAATAAACTTGATTCTCTGGAGTGAGAAATGCCATCTCGGAAGTTGTGTTCAAGCATGCTCCCAGGAATACAATCTGTTGGCAGGGTACTAGGTGAGATTTATTTTCATTGATAGTGTAACCCCAGTGAAGTTTCTTTACAATTGCCAGGTGCTGTAATAGCAAGTCCTGGCTTTCTGCCTGAATCAGACGATCGTACAGGTATGGGTAAATCTGAATATTTCTCTGCCTGCAAAATGCAATGGCTGGAGCTAGACACTTCGTGAACACCCTGGGCGCAATAGATAAGCCAAAGGAAGTGCAGAGAACTGAAAGTGCATGGAGCCCGCCCTGAAATGTAGGTATTGTCTGCAGGATTCTCTTAATGGGATGTGCAGGTAAGCTTCCTTTAAGTCTAGGGTTGCCAGCTAGGCATCCTTAACTAGCGCAGAAAGAAGCTGTTGAAGAGTTAGCATTTTGAATTTTGGAACCACCAGAAAGGTGTTGAGAATAGAGAGGTCCAGGATAGGACACCAGGAGTTCTCTTTACTGGGTACCAGAAAAAGTCTTAAATAAAAACCTTGTCCCCTTAGTTCTGCTGGGACAGGCTGAATATCCCTGAAACTGAGAAGATTGAGAACCTGCTGTTGGGCCTTCGCCCATTGATTTGGGGAGAGGTCTGTCCAACCATTTGGGGTTGGTAGTGTGTGGAAGTGGAATCTGTATGTTCAAAACCCATTTGTCCTGGGTAATGAGTTCCCAGTTTTTTACATGCAGGGCGAGCTTACCTCCTAAGAGAGCAAGTAGTTGAGCAGGGCTTGAAAGGGTTAAGGTTAAGTCATTGTGCCATTTTTCCATAGGGGGTGGCTTACTACTCCCTGCTTTGGGAGTGGGAGCCCCCCACTGCTTAGATCTGTGCGTAGCCTGAGACTGAAGTCTTGGTGGTCTGCTATTCCTGGGTTTGGACTGAGAAGGCCTGGAAGGGAATGGAAAGGACCAGTTCTTTGAAGGCCAATGCCTAGTGGATCTGGGAGGCTATACTTGTAGAAAATCTTTAACAGTTTGCATAGATTTAGCTTTTTCCTCCATCCTTTTGAGGACTTCTTCTGTTTTGCTGCCAAAAAGGCAGTCTTGGTTTAAGGGTGCATCCAGTAATTTAGCTTTAACATGATCTGACAAGTTTTGTTCCTTAAGCCAAGCATGCCTTCTAAGTACAGACCCAGTGACAGCAGCCCTGCAAGATGCTTCTAAAGCATGAAAACCACATTGCAAAGTATGTTTACCAACGTGTTCTGCAGAATGCATTAAATCTTGCAAGTCTTTGTGTTCAGCACAGTCAGGAATCATCATCATTTACTGTTCAAGTAGTCCCATAATATGCTACTGATACTTTAACATATGAAACTGGCAATTTAAAGCCCTAATGGCCAACGTAGCAGAAGTGTATACCTTCTTACCCCTTCTGTCTAAGGCTCTAGAATCTCTATCAGAAGGGGTAGGATTTTTGGCAGCAGTAGCCTTAATGCCTTTTGGTCCTTGGGAAATAGTCTCTGGATCCGCAGTAGGATTCTTGAAGAGGAACTTGTGAGAGTCAGGTACTCTGTAGTACCTATCAGGTTTTCTGGGAACTGGAGGTAAAGTGTCTGGGGTAAGGCTAGATTCCAAGAAAACATCATCTACAATAGCCAGAACAGGAGGGATGGCTGGAGGCCTGTGTTGAGGCAGGAGTAAGAATTCCCTAAGTCTCTTTTTGGACTCAGAATAGTCCTGGCTTTCCCAGCGGATATGCTCCCTAAGGGTATGCAAGGTTTCACCAAAAGAAAAATCTTCTGGAGGAGAAGGAGAGGGAATGGAATCCTCTATATCAGAATCCTCCTAAGTAGATAAGGGCAAATCCTGGTAATCAGAAGGAGCAGAGATATCAGATTCCTGATCAGAAGAATCAGAAAGAAAATCGGTTCTAGGTCTCTTAGAGGGGGAAGGCTGGCTTCCCCTAATTAAGGTAATAAGGTCTTCAGCCATTCTGAGCATATGTTTTTGAGACATATGGGCCTGAGTCAGCAGTTTGTGCATCGGTTTTCTAGGCATAGTGCGAGTTTTAGGCCTGGGGAATTCGGTACTTCTAGATGGAAACGATGCCGTTGGTTTTCATATGAAAGTCTGCAGGCCTGAATACACCGTCAAAAGCTAGTGCCTACACAGCGGCTGCAAACCCATCCAAGGTAGAGACATCCACAGGTTCCATAGTCGAAGAAGCATCTCGTGGCATACCGGACTCTTAATGGGTCTCAGTAAAGACCTGCGAATCTGTAGCAGCGGGTATCAGGGGCTGCGAAAGCGCCTCACTGAGTACCGGCGGACTGGCGACTAGCTTAACGGAAGTGTCATTGGCAGTTTTGGACCTATGCAGTCTGTCTCTGTCTTTATCCTTATGTTTTTTCGGAAGATCGGTAGTCGGATGGCTTAACAAAGCCATTTCGGAGTACAGAGATCAAGAAAGAAAGTATTTAGCTACAAAAATAGGCCAATGATGAATAGTCTGGGCATTGAACAAGGCACAAAACCGACAGCGAGGGACATCGTGGTCCGGGCCTAAAACAGGTGACGCAGTAAGAATGAAAATCTTTATGAAGTATTTGCTTTCCACAGGCAAGATAATTGTTTTTTCTGACATTGGTTAGAGCAAGAAAAAAGGATCCCCAACAGAGTACTTCTCTTAGTTGAAGACTTTGGGTCTGAAACTCAAAAACAAAAATTTCAGGAGTCGGCCGACTGGCACTTGCGAACTGCTTCTGCTTTGGTCACCGCATGGCAAGAAAGACTGATGTAATGGTGTCAGCTGCATGTTTTATACCCCTGATGACCTGACGTCATGGAAGAAATGACAGCATCCGACGCAGAAATCTGAAGACTCTGGCATTCAGGCCAGCTGAGGGCTACCTGCAGGCAGATAACCCAAATGTGATGACTGCAAGAGTGAAACACGAAGAACATCCAACTAGATGTAGTAACCGTTTTTTTTTGTTTTGTTTTTTTGAGGGCTCACATTTAAATCACTGTGGCAATTCAAAAGAAAATGCTCCCTTACAAAGTCATGACATAATCCACATATCCTTCACATTAGCATTTTTAGCTGCCTCTTGAAAACTTGTAGTATTGGGTATTCCTAAAATACATGTTTGCAATCTACCTCCAAGGACAGTGTGCATCTCCAACAATTATGCACTCTCCCCGGGAAAATGTTATTTGAATCAGATGGGGTGCAAAATAATCTATGGAGGCACTTCCACCAGATAGAAAATCCTGAAACATGGATTAGTAGCAAGGCAGATTTTCTATAGTGCCTACTTAATCATCATCTCTAGTCTTGTCTTCCAGGCACCTCTCACGTCTTCAACCAAGTCCCTTTTTCCTCTTATAACCTTTCCATTTTACATTGTATTCTTTTAGCTATTATAAAAATGTTATAGTTCATATTATTTAAAGTTACAGGTCTCCATTTTTTTTTCTCATCTTTATTTCCTTTCTTATACATACATTTTAAAACCCCCATACAAATGTCCTTATACTTAATCCCTGTGTCCATATTTTATTTAATCCCATCTAATCCCTTTACTGAATTTATATTAATATCTTTCATAATCGTATTTAACTCCTTTAAATTTATTTTTTTCTCTCTAAATATTCATTATCTTCTTTACCAAGTCTCTCACCATCATAATTTGCCCTATGCACACTTCTCTTTTGCCATATAAATCAAATACATAGCTCTTAATTGTTTCATTGCTTCATTTCCCTTCATTAATTCTATTATTTTATCTTTCACTATTTTACACAATTATGGTGCTACTTCCTCTTTTCTCCCTTGTAAGCAATATTTTTACTGTATAACAATTTCTTTATTTCTTTTGTACATTTCTCTTTCTTTCTCATATAATATTCTATCCTTTTCTACAAACCTTTAAAAATTTATTTACTTAATACTGTGTATTCCTTTTTCTCTTTTCCTCTTCTCTTATAAAAATACCTTTGTATATTGTTTTTAAAACTGTATCCATCACACAGTCCAATTTTCATAGAAAGGTCTCATTCTAATATGCTTCCATAGTTCTATAAGCTCTTTTCTTTCTCCTATATCCAATTCTTTTTCATTAATTATTTTTATTCCTTTTCCTAAAGTCCCCATTTTTATGATTTTTAATCCAAACAGCCACATGACCAGAAAATGCAGCATATTTTATTCCTTTCTGAGTAATTTTTAAACTTTGATATTAAAAAGGAATCAATTTCGGTCTTAATTGCATTCCTTTTATATGTCCAGTGTTTATTACCCCATATTTTTAATCATCCACTCCTCAAAATTTCTGTAATTATTCTAGCATAGTCATTTTTATTCCTTAGGTTACAATTAAAGTCACCTGCAATTATTATATCCATATTCACAGAAACATAATTAAGCATACTTTTAAACATTGTTTCTCTCTGTCACACATGCATATTAAGCTATAACCCTATATACATACCTTTTCCATCTCAGATGAACTACAGTTATTCTTCCTAGTTCTATTATTGTTACATCTAATATCTTTATATTTTACACTCTATATATATATATATATATATATATATATATATATATATATATATATATATATATATATATATATTCCATACACACACACACCTAAAAAGGTTTCTTTTACCTATATTTCAAATAACAGTATTATTTCAAAGTCTGTTTGTACCCTTTCTTCTTCCATTAACAGTCTAATGTCTTCTAACCCTATTATTCGAGCATCTACAGCTGCACACCAATACATAACATTAAGTCTCCTCTTCATATTTTTCACAAAGTTCACATTTAAAGCTAACATTGTCAACTTTAATGAACAATTACAATAAGGATGTTTTTATACCTTATCTTTCTGATTTTCTCTTACCATAATATTTTTAAACTTTCTTTTTCTCTCCCTAATTCTTTTTCCTATAAAATGTTTCTTGCCTTTTGCTACATGCCACTCACTCTTCTTCACTTGTCATCTATTTTTTTCCTTTATCTTTTTTCTTTAATTTTAAAAGCAATTTCAACATTTTCCACTTGTGCTGTAACTTCCTGTACAGCATCCTTTTTCGTGTATAACTTCATTTACATTTTCTTGTGTCTCTGTCTTTCACTCTAACCATGATTGTCCTGTACTGCCACATTATTTATGCTTTAATTCACATTTCTTTGCATTATGGCCTGTTTGACCACGTAAATAACATTTTCTATCACATTCATTAAATTAAATCATTCTTTCCACAAAAATAACATATTTTAGGTTGTCCTCTGTACTTCACAAACCCTCTATTACCATGAACATTAATAACATTAGGTATATGTATCACAGTGGCATTTTCCATTTTTTAAAATAACTCCAAATTCCCATCCCCCAGTCCATAGTCCTCTATCATCATATATTTTAATATTGTCCATCACTTTTTTACATGTCGTCAACAAATAAGTGGGACTAACCTAGTCAAATGATAAACAAAAAGTAAAATCTTATTTGCTCTGGCATATTTCCTCATGTTTCTGTGAATTGTTTCTTATTTTCTATATTTTTGAAGCTAGCCCAATATTGCAAGTGGTATTTATTTGGCAGCTCAGTTCCAATGATGCAGAGGTCCACATTCAGCTTTCTTCCAACACGTTCTGATCCCCTACTTTACCTGCCTTGATGCCTATTGACAGCAGTTCCACCCACCACGGCCAGTATTAATCACATGCCAGATATTACTGAAATCAGTTCATAAACACAGCGGCTTAAGTGGTTATTCTTTGTATTCTTCCTAAGCAATGCTATCATTTGTTTGTATGTACTGCCTGAAAAATAGATTTCAGCTTCTTTCCAGTGGGGGAATAGCCGCCTATGGATTGTAATAAATATATTAGCCTAACGCGTGTGGCCTTGTATTACATCTTCAGGTATGGTAGCTCTAAGTATCCCTGCTCCACAGGCAACATTTTTTTTTCTCTTAGCTCTTGGACTCTCCATATTAGTTTCTCATCTTCTTTTTCAATTTCCTTTCACCTACTCTCCTCTGGGGTGTAGTGGTAGGATTACCCCACATACAGGACTAGTACAAACATCTTAATTATTGGTGTTTTATCATCTAGGTCAAGGCAATAAAAGCCTGGATTCTTGGATTTTTAATCTTATCTCATTCCACATCTCTTTTGCTGTCTGGTTAGAGACCTTTGCAATCTATACACCTAGGTATTTAAACCTACCATGCCCCCAAAGGTTGGGAAAATGTCAGACCAGTTGCCCTCGTCTTAGTTTGGTTAATTTTATATACAGAAAACACATGACAGGCACTCAAGAGAGTGTATCAAAACAAGAAGGAAACTTCTGATTCTTGATTAGTTAGGTATACCTATTATGTTTGCAAACAGTGCTATTTTCTGCAGGGTTCCATTCCACATACATTCCTGGATTGGAGAGGTTCAAATCCTGCATGTCAGGGGCTCAATATACAAAGCAGATGGGAATGGGGATGGGATAATGCTGCTTAGTGCTACGGGTAAGCCCAAACTCCCTGGATATGTCACCCTTGAGGTTTATAAATGCTAAAGGTTTGCCTGCCCTCCATGAATCCACATTGATTTTAAATTAGAAGATGTGGGAGAATTCCTGCCACTCTCTTGGTTATAATAAGCAACTAACAGTCATGGTTTAGTTTTGAGATTGGCCTGTATGCAGCCAGTTCCGTGAGATCTTTCCCTTCCTTTGGGATTACTACCACCACTTTCTTTTTCCAACTACCAGGCACTGGACCACGACTTAATATTTTGTTGAAGATTTGTTCCCAAATCTTAAATACCTGGGATTCCAAACTTCAGTGCGAGTCCCATCAGAGCTGGCTGCTTTATTTTCCAGTATCAAAATGGCTTGCTCAATTGCTCCACTACTGATGGGTTTGCATGAGGCTGAGGTTTGATCAGAATCCAGGGAAGGGAGGGGAGGGGGAAATCCCCTCAAAAAATCCATTTCTTTTTGTTGATAGAGTGTCCATTTAGATCCCCTATAACGATTCTCATAGTTAATTCTAAACACTTCTAAAATAGTACTTGGGTCTTTTTCGCTGTGGTGTATCTAATTATAATGGCAAATTTGTTAACCTTTTGGCATATCAACCTTCTTGCTAGCATTTTCTGCCTCTCAGACTGTTGTCAAATTATCAGCTTAAGAATGTCCTAGCTGCCCCAGAATACCCAAGCGCTCCTTTACTTCCTCTACAGCTTTTTCTAATGCTAGTCTCTCCCCTACTATCAGATTTCTATATCTAGTCCGTCTTTTACTAAGCTTTTATTTTTTTCTGTTACCTCTCATTTTTTCACTTAAATCTGTTTGCCTCAGCTGAGTCCATTATTTTATCATTCTTTTGGCCTCATCCCACTCCTTGCTGTATTCTACCTGCGACTATGTGAGGCATTGCCATCTCTGCCAGGGAGAATAGGGCAGTGCATGTGTAACATATGCCAGTATTGTTAGCTAGAGTTTTGTAAATAATTTTGTATCATTTCACTATCACACTGACTTGGAACAGATGCTTGCGTTAAAAATGTAACGAACAGTGTTGTTATAACTGAGTAAATGTATATGTTTAAACAGAATTCTGGAAA
This sequence comes from Protopterus annectens, assembly GCF_019279795.1. NCBI lineage: Eukaryota > Metazoa > Chordata > Ceratodontiformes > Protopteridae > Protopterus > Protopterus annectens. The sequence continues at coordinate 1,463,746,823 of NC_056735.1, forward strand.
TGAAGAGTAGACGTTTTTGAAATTGTTCTATAATTTTCCAATGCTGCAACAGATCTTGGCAAAGCTGTGTGTGTGTATTGTACCAGAGTTGGGTGATCAAATGTGATATCATTCTATAACCAGCACTGATAGGATGGAACTCTCACAGCAACTTGTTTTGTTTTCTTTGGAACTGGAGATAAAAATCTATCACAGTTATCACAGTTCAGTACAGTTAGTTGGAAGCTCATCACCTTGCCTTGTGGAAGCAAGCGTCTCAGCATTTAATCTTGCCTTGTATTAATTAAGTTAGCTAGGGAACAGTTATTCTTTAGACAGTCAGGAAATACAGTGAGATTAGTTCAGTATTGTTTTTCTGCATCTATTTGCATCTGTCCAACTGTGTTATTTTTATTTCTCCTGTGATTAAAACACTGGTGTTTATTGTACTTAAATATTTAGTATTCTCATATTTAATAATAAATAGTAAAATTGAAACATGTTTACACCTTTCATTGTGGCTGGTCTTTTAAAGAATACTTTCAACATCTTGAGAGCACTTGTGCTTATTTGAGGGACACCTTGGCCACTCCGAAAAGACTTGTTGCTTTGGTTACACTCTACAATTTATATTAGCATTGTTTTACTCAGTATAATTGGATACCCTTGTAAAAGCCTTAGAGTGGTTGACTGGTGGCAGCGTGGTTACCTTACAGTCTGAGTAGTACGGGTACAGCTAGTAAATCTGTACCAGCCTTTCCCAGGAGTGTGTGTGTGTGTGTGTGTGTGTGTCTGTGTGTGTGTCTGTGTGAAAATCAAATACCCAGGTATGGTGTGTCAGCTACTTGGAATTGGGACACAGTGCTTCTAAGCAGGTCCTGTTTAGGATCTGGACAGACAAAGCCCAGTCGTCTGGAACTTGTTCTCTTGGGGGAAACCCTGTGTGATGCAGAGAGCTGCATCTGAAAAATACTGTGCAAATCCATTCCTATTTTTTAGTGACAGTCTGTCACCAGTGGCCCTGGTGAGGACTGAGGCTCCTTGATTACTGGCTTGGGATAAAGAGGCAGTCACACCACCCCATCAACTATAGTTGTGCCAAAAGCATCATCATCCCCTCAGGTCCATTCTCTAAACTTTATCTTTTTGCAGTAAATATATTGGGTACAACCACTGCTTTTCATTTGCTGAATATCGTGGGGTCCTTATTCCTAATTCAACCAGCACAGGGTCTGATGAGAGTATTGGATGCATTTCTTGCACAGAATATTCCACTCGGGTCCAGTTCTTGTGCTGAGGAGAGTAATATTTGTGTTTTTCCCTAACCTGGTTATGAATCTCTACATATTCCACACCACAGAGACTAAAAAACTTTAAGAACCTCCCCAATATCTGATGCAGTGTGAGGGATTTCTGCACTTTACTTTTCTCGCCCCCTCCTTAAGTACCTCAGGATTTTGCTCATGCACCTTGTCTTAAAAATTGTTTGAACTCTGACAGCAACCAACTTGTTGTTTTGACATTGCCAAGTGAAATAACTAGTAACTTTGCTCAATGTTACGTAACATAGTAAGGTTACAATGATAAATGAAACAAGTTTTTGTTTTCCTGTTTTTTTCTTTTTATATCTGTCAGTGTTATTACCAATACCAAATATTCATATACGTCCACCTGCTCAAGTTCCGTTATATCACATTTCTGTCCCATATTGATATTTTCAAGGAACTGCAACTTTCCTGCTTTAAACACTGGTTTTGCACATTTATCAAGAACAAATTACATTCTTATATCAAGTTTTAATCACTTGCAATAATGCTTTCAACTCCTTTTCTGATTAACTATACAGTTCTGAGTCATCCACATAAAGTGGATGAGAAGGTTATTTTTCAGGAGCCAAATTGTAATCATGACCTTATCTTACAACTTAACGAGTTAAGGGCAAGACAAAATAGCAGCAGTGACAAAAGATTCACCCTGGAATATCCCATTTTGAATTTTTATCCCCGGGATACTAATTTGTCCATTACCATGGTTTAACTGCAAAGTGGTCTGCCACTATTTCATGGTCACTGTAATACAACTGATCATTGTAGGACATATTTTGTACATCTGTATGCACTCTTATCCATTAATTTGGAATGCTGTCTAACGTGTTTTTTTTTGTAATCTATCCAGGTCATATTTAGATTCTTCCTCTTTTTACATTTCAGTGTTCTGGTTTTATTTAGCAACAAATGATCCGTTGATCTATGCAACTTTCTTTTATTACTCTTGTCTTCTACTGTCACGGTTGAGTTTTTTTTCCCACCTAAACGACTATAAACTCTTGTCGACATCAATTCCAGTATACAGTTTGTCCATCATCAGAAAGCAAGATATTGGTCTATAATTTTTTAGGATGGCTTACAGGTTTCACTCTTAAGGAGGAGAATCAGTTTTCCTGTTAACCAGGTTGGTGCCCATTTGGAATGCACATGTTAGTAATTCTTACTCAGGACAATCTTTGTGTAAGGATGTTAATACCTTTAGCCAGTCATAAGGTACTGCATGTGGGCTTGAGGTTTTCCAGTTAGGAACGTTTCTTAACTGTTTCAGTTCCTCTGGCATTACTTCATCCCACTTCATATCTTGTATATTTGAACTTCTTACTGTTTCTTTTAATTTTTCTATCCATAGTACAGCTTTGTTATACTCCACAGGATAATCAAATATTTCTCCAAAATGTGTCTACTTCTTGTTGGTTGTTTTCCAGTTCTCTATAAAATATTTTTTGGGTCCTCAATGACATATTTTGTACTTGCATATCTTCGGAGTTTTTTCTGCCTGTGCTGATGGCTTTTGTTTATTATTTGCAACAGAGTACGATAGATCCTAGTCTGCTCTGATACCGTGCCTTGCTTTTACAAGGTCTGTCTTACTAAGTATTTTTGTCATTCTACAGAAGGTTCTAGTGACATGTCCTCTTTAGCTGCATCCTGTATCATCTGCTGCTCCTTCATATGGGAACTCACTGTCTTGTCACTCCACAATATTGCCTGCATCAGAGTTGCCACAGTTTCCTACTTCTTCCCTTGCTGTGCAACTTACAAATGAACTTCTGTACTGGTTTCCTAATGAAGGCTCCAGAGCATAATCATGTGCCAAGTGATCAGATATCTCCAGTTCCAGGCGTTTTTCTTTAGTTTGGGGATTCATTGTTACGTCATGTTGTGACACTACTTGTGGTGGATTTTCTACACCAAATCTTTCACTTCACAGGTAATCCACAACTTCAGTTTCTATTTCTTTAAATTCTCCCCAACGTTACCTTTTTTCGGCTTCCCCTTTATTGTTTTCTTGTATATATTTTTTTGTATTGTGAAATTTTCCTATCTAGGTGCCTTTGCCTGTATTTCTCTTCAAATAGCCTCAATGCTGACTTTTTTGCACTGATCAGTTTTGCTTTCTCCTTTGCATAAACACCTCACCATATTAAATCTTCTCTCTTTTTTTCTTTTCCATGTCCCGGTTCTCTACTGTTTCTTCATGTCTAGCCTCCCATTCAGCCACTTTATGCCTACTGTCTGCTTCTTACTTCAAGAGTTTCATCCGAGTGTACCTTTTCCATCATGTCAATTCTATTATTGAATTCATGCAAACTCTATTACTGAATTTTACATATTCGTCTAGGCAGACCCTTATTTTTATAAGCTCCTTAAACATATGGTCCATTTTGTTTCAAATTGCTCAACTTGTGGTTGCCAGTATTTTTAGTCTTAACTTCCTTCTCTGAATTCACACTTGCTTGCTGCGAGCTCTTCTGGGAGACATGCACATTTCTTCTTAACTTTCTTCCTTGTTTAAGTATTGCTTTTGTGGTTTTCTTCTCCTTATCTTGTTTTTTTATTACGATGCTTGACGAAGGGAACAGATTAGTTGCTATCAGCATGGCTGTATACCTTAAGTCCTTCATTTGCTTTAGTAAACATAACACAACCTTAAAAAAAGAGTAATCAAAGATTGCTTCATTATAAAAACTGCTGCTGCTTTCTTTAATAACAACTTGAATTAGGGCACGTGCAAAGTCTCCGCACGGAGTAGTGTCCACACCTTTACTAACCACTGCAAAAGGACTGTACAATTAGATCTTAAGGGTCAGTCCTGCAGGGTGTCCTTTTTATACAGGTCCAGCTCTACTCTCCTTGTATGAACATTTGCCATTCTACCCATTTGTTAAACTGATGCAAGAGTCCTTTCCAAGACAGACAGCAATATTGGGTGAAGCATTTACCATAAAAGTTAAGTACTTGGCATAACAATAGCCCTGTAAGAAGCAGGCCCATCTTTCGTAACAGAGAAAGACTGAAGCCACACGTACAAGAACCACTTGGCAGATAAGTTTTCCAGCTGTTTAGAATTGTTTCCCCTTTGATAACGCAGCATGGGTACCCTTTTACCTCAGATCATATGCTGTGGTGCTTAAGGACTGAAAGAGAATAAGCTGTCGGGGGAAAAAAGAAAAGAAAAACTCTGGCACAGTGACACTAAAGGTGCAGGGGGGTGGAACACAGTATGTTAAGGAGGATGTACCTACTTCTTGCAGATCCATCTCCATCACCATGGTAACTACATAACTTTCATAGGTGATAAACATTCTGACATATACGAAAAGTTAGTTTCAAGCTAATTTCCCCAGTGAACATCCCTACATAAAAGAGCCCCTGGATGACCGTAGTTCCAAACAAATACAAAGACTTAACATCCAGCTTACACCATCTTGTGAAGAAATTTAGAACAAGTGACCGCTACACAGTTATCCTCTAAAGGAATTATAGAAAAAAAATTAACTGGCTACTACTCTAGGGGAACAGACCATTGGAATAGTTTGAAGGGATCTAGTATATTAACGGAGACAAAAACTCTGCTGCCAGATGACCATTAAGATAATACAGGTCTGAATACACCGGCAAAATCTGGTTTTGACAAAGGCAATGAAAAGTTAAGAATAAAGGGCATATACAAGGAAAATTAACACAGAATCTGATTTGTACGTGATTATCTATACAATTAATGATGTACTATCTGTGGTTAATGTATACAGAGAAGAAAGTGAGAAGATTAATGCCTTGGTTAAGAACCGTATCTATGGCCATTTTAGGTACAAAGGCATGGTTAGCTCCAAGTGAAACCAAGTGCTTCAAGCGCAAAGAGCTTCACGTTAGAGGCGACAGCTACCAAATGAGCTTTTTCTGAATCAGATACTTCAAAATCTGCAGGATGACAGGTTCAGACTATTCCCACATTAACTCATTACAGCCAAGTACACCTTCAAGCATTTCTGAAGTTGCCTGCTACTGCACTTCTAGTTGTCAAATATTACTTGTTCATATTTGCATTAATAATTCCAAAACTATGCTACATACAAGGTATCAGAAGATTTCATCTTAAAGCATACATGGTGGCAAATGCTATCTTATTGATATTTGACCTCTGTCTAATGCAACTAAAGAGGTGTTGAATATTATTTGTATACTGTTTTATTGTATTGTAATAATTTTCATATTTCTTTAAATATCTTAATATTTAGGTAACCCTGACAGAAGTGTATAGCTTCATATGAAAGCTCACAGCTGTATGAAGAAAATCCTACTGGCAGTATGCATCTTGCTTGAATGGTTACTGTGAGATCATAAGGTGTTTATAAAACATTACAAACTTAATAGTCACTGCCTTTATTTTGGAGTATAAAATCCAGTTTAAAGCATCAAACTGAATGAATGCCACTAATAAAAAGTTTAATTTGTTCTGAACAGTTTGCCATTTACAGTTGTCTTGTAACACTATTTTTTACCCAGAAATTGTAGTTTATTTGGCCATTTGGGCAGTTTTCCATCTCTTTCAACTTGCTGGCTTATTTCTATCGCTTTCATTTCCCTACTATAAAAAACGCATTTGCACGGTTTTGCGCACCGGGCAGCACCAGTTAGCTATGGTTAAATTATTCCCGGCTCCACTAAGTCTCCTCTTCAGTTTTTCCCTTGAAACTAGTCTAACTCTCAACCTAAGCACTCAAAAAGCATCCTACAGCCCAGCACTTGCTCAGACCTAATAGCAAGCACTAATATACCCTGACACTGATTTGTTATTCACCCCTCACCAACCAAGCTACTAAGCAGCTCACCCTACTATTCAGGCATGACCAAAGGGCAATTTCAGGTGTACTCTCCAGTCCAGCTGGTGAATCTGGGTATCCTGAGGCAACGTTACAACTGCCTCATATACACAGACAACCCTCTCCTCCTGCCACAAAACACTAACATATGCAAGAGATGCAATTATACAGCCAAACTGGAAGCTAAGCTGTCTCCACCCAAGATTGGAACAGACAGTCAAGAGGAGAAGGTTAACACTTGTACCATACCTCCAGCTGCACACAGACCTACTAAAACAGCACTGGCAAAAAATACACAAATACACAAAATCATACTTGGAGGCTCTAAATAAAAACCTGCAAAAGCATCAGAGCCCGCCAAAGCAGACACCCAAACAACCTGCACCTCCCGTCACAAACCAGACAACACATAAAACACAAAATCAGTGTGCCGCACAATCACAGACCTTAAGGCGAAATATCATACCTAACACACTAGTAACAGGTGACTCTATAGTCAGGCACACTGATGTCCCACTCACTAGGCTGGACAAGCAGAAGGTTACTGTTAGCTGCCTGTCGGGAGCCAGAATCCGCCACATAACACAAGCACTCCGGTCACTCCAGAGCAAGTACAACTATGACTCTGTCATTGTTCATGTTGGTATGAATGACCTGAGACGTACCTCCCTGGACTACATGAAAAGAAACATGGAAGAGCTCTCTGGTCATGTAGCACAGGCTGGTATGACCGTGACCCTGAGTAGCATCCTGCCCTCACCAAAAATGATACCACAGTATAAAGAAAAAAATGATCAATTTCAACAATTGGCTAAGCTTCTGGTGTCATTCAAAGGAGATCCAGTGTCTGTCAGTCTGGGACAACGTGCTCGACAAGCTGCGTTGCTTCGCAAGAGATGGCTTGCACCTGTCACACCTAGGCTTTCGATTACTGGCCAAGGCTCTTGCTGCCCCCATAGTGCCTTTTTAAGGCAAGGCTCAAAAGTCAAACCCACCTCCGTAAACAGCACAATTAACAAAAAAACGGAGGGTTATGCTACTCACCGCCAGGAGTTTACATCTTAAAATGCACAAGCATGAAGCACTCCTCAGTATGGAGAATGTCTTCTGTGCAGTAACTGAAACCTGGTTCAAGGCTCCAGAGAGCACCCCAGCACTACCGGGCTACAACTCATACCACACGTTTCGGCCACAGAACATGGACCGAAACACAAAAGGAGGGGGGGGTGTATCCATATTCATCAAGGATACCTACACCTCCAGGTTAGTGGCACAGCATGATACCTCTGAGATCATCCATGTGCAACTACCATTGGGTAAATCTGCAATGCAAATTGTGGCCTGCTACAGATCACCCTCCATGACCCAGGTCCACCACTCCACCTTTCTGGAGACACTGGAAAACATGAAGGTCCTCCAGGACACCCTGATATTGGGCGATTTCAATTACCCTACCATTCACTGGGAAAACTACTAAAGTACAAACTCCCAGGCCAGGCGCTTCCTGGAATTCATCAACTCAAATGCCCTGGATCAGCTGGCAAACTCCCCTACCAGAGGTGAAAACATATTGGACCTGGTCATCACCAACATGGGCGACAGGTGTTCCACACCAGAGGTCAACCCGTCACTGGTTAGATCAGACCATAAACTAATCAATCTGGATGTCCACACCCCACCACCACCCCCAATTAAGGAAGCCATAGTAAAAAACATTTCTAAAGCAAACTTCACCTTACTTAAGAGAGGTGGTAAGTTTCACAGCCCCCACGCTAAAGGATAACGCTGCCCAACATGCAGAAACCTTTACAAATGCACTCTATGAGCACCTACAAGGATGCATGGATCATGCCATCCCTAGAAAAACCAAAACTCACTCCTCTAAGAGAAGGAAACCAGTTTGGTGGATCCCTGCCACATACAGGCTATACAATAGGAGGAGGAAACTAGTTCAGAAAAAAAAGCAAATACCAAGAAGGAAAGACATCCCTGATCAGTATCAGTAAGAAACTAAGGTCCCTCATGAAATCATCCAAGGCCAACTTCAAAAGAAAAATAGCCAAGGATTCAAAAGATAATCACAAAGCCTTCTTTAGCTATGTTAAAAATCTAAGTGGAAACTCGCAGATATGCACTAAACTAGGGCAAAATAGCACTAAATATACTGAACCTACTGATATTGCCAACATCCTGGCAGATAGATTCAGTGCAAACTTTACCTCCCTCTCACCTCCAAAAGGGCCCACAACAACACCGGAAAAGTGTAGTGTCCCAAAAATACAGACGCACAGGTGAAAACAGCCCTTTCAAAAGCCAAAAACACAGCGTCAATGGGACCAGATGGTGTCCCAGGCTGCGTCATGCACGAACTACAGAACGAACTAACCCCCCCACCTAAACATGCTGTTCAACCTCAGCCTCTCCACAGGCTACGTGCCCAAAGAATGGCGCACAGCAATGGTTATTCCTCTCCACAAAGGAGGGGCCACAACTGACCCTGGTAACTATTGCCCCATAAGCCTGATTAGCCTGGTCTGCAAGGCTATGGAGCGCATCATCATGGAACTCATTAACAAAGAAAGACATTGGGAACCTCCAAATACTTGACCCGACCCAGTTCGGCTTTGTTAAGGGCAGGTCATGCCTACTAAACCTGGTTGACTTCTTCAAGACAGTCACCAAGGCTACAGATGAGGGAAAGGTGGTTCACACAGCCTACCTTGACCTCGCCAAGGCTTCTGACACCATTCCCCACTCGGGTATTACAGAAAAACTCACCAGCCTGAACATAAACCCCTACCATCATGAGATGGGTTGCCAACTGGCTAACAGATAGAACTCACACGGTAAGAATAGCGGGCTCCAGGTCCGACTCTAAACCAGTCACAAGTGGTGTCCCGCAAGGCTCGGTCCTGGGACCCCTACTGTTCGGCATATACTTCTCAGAAGTACAGGCAAACACAGGAAGACTATGGCTAACCAAGCTCACTGATGACTGCAAACTGGGAGCCATAACAGACTCTCCAGCTGACATGGACATCCTCCAAAAGGGCCTTACTGAGATGGACACCTGGTGTCAAAGTCATGGCCTCAAGCTAAATGCCAAAAAATGCATAGTCATCCTGTTTGGGAAATACAAAATACCCACGAATTACCACATAGGTGGCAGGCCCCTTAATACAGAAGAGGTAATAAAGAGATCTGGGGACCCAGGTAGATAGTAATCTCTCCTTTGACAATCAAATTGTTAAAGTAGTTAGGAAATCCTTCTGTGTAGCCCATCTAATTACTAAAGAGTTCGCATCTAAAAATAAAGAGGTTATAGTGCCTCTCTACTCATCTCACATTAGACCCATCATAGACTGCAATGCTCCATTTCTGATGTACCTCACAAGACACTTCCAACAGCTGGAAAGACCACAAAAGTACCTCACCAAGAGGATTACTGGCCTCAAACATATGTCCTATGCAGCCCGAATGAAAAAACTCTGGCTGTACTCGGTGGTGTATCACTTACTCAGGGGGGATCTCTGCCTGACTTACAAAGCCATGTCCAACTCAGAATTGATAGACATGCTCCACCTAATGAAATTTGTCATTGCGAGCCAAGTGCTCTAGTGAGCTAAACCTAGCCACAACAATAAATAGAACATGCTGAAGGGATAGATTCCTGTCACATAGACTCCCCATGCTTTGGAACAAAATTCCAAACTACATTAGGCAAAGCTCCTCATTAACACTCTTCAAGAGAAACCTTGACGAGTGGATGGGTAACAGAAAATACACCCCTGGGATCACTTCATTTGCTCTGCTAGACAGAGGATCAGTTAATTAATCAATGGGGCGGCGAAAGCAGACACACTCTGGCTAGGCTTATAAATGCCCTTGGGCAGATAGCCTAGTACCTACCTATGAACTTATGGTTCCAGAGATATGAATATTTGTTTGAACAGCAAGGCAATAACTTCATTATTTTTACACTCTCAAGCCACACCACTAGGGGTTATAAGTACACACTCAAAACAGCTGCACTGGAGGGAATGAGTTAAATACAAATCTCAGGGTGGAAGCAGATACCAAATGGAAGGAAGAGACTGTGGAGGAAAGTTTTTTTTTTTTTGGGAAGGCCTAACATGCAAGCGATGAGGAGTTTAGCAATGAATGAAAACTAGAAATGGCTGCAACATGGCCTCTGATGGAAACGTGACTAAGGTCAGATTCAAAAATTTTAGAAAGGTAGTCTAAAAGGAGACTTGATAGGAGCCAAATGACCCTCTTAAGAAGCACAGGAAGGGGTCCACTTGTCACTGTAAGCCTTCAAGGTAGACAGCTTTTGGGAAGAATAACAGACCTGTACCACCCTGCTAGATAAGGATGCATTACTGGTTATTAATGGAACTGGAAAAGTGATGCTGTGAGTTTGAGCAAATGAATGGATAACTGAATGTTTTTTTGGAGGAGTGGTACAGAAGAGTTTTGCAGAGAAAAGATGAGAGCGCTCATCAAGAAGATAAAGGGTAAAGCAATGGGAGCTATGGCTGCCAATGCAAAAACAGGGCTAAGGAAGAGAACTTTGGCTTTGGGGAGTCTCTTTTTATATGAGCATCACCACCAAACAAAATAGGGAAAGAGTAGGGAAGTCCAGGGGTCCATTTGTGTATCCACAGCATCCTTTTTCTGACTTCCAGGAGGAGGAATGAGAAGGTACTAGGCTTTTGCCCTTTTCATTTGCTGGTGATAAAAAAAAAGGTCACATTCTGGTTTCACCAAAGTCAACAGAGCGTGTCCAAACAAATGACTGGCTGGAGAACATGTGTTGCATTTAACACACAGCAACCTCGTCTGTCTGCCAGGGACCTGGCCTACCTAGGAATGTGGCCAACAGTAAGGAGCCCACGGTACTCAACGTTCTAGTGCTAGACTCTATCTTCCCAATACAAAGATTAAGATCAGGTCCCACCTGCTCAATGATGCATCATACTACAGCCATCCTTGCTGTCACCCTGCATCTCTCCCTGAAGGATGGTCTCTTGATTGGCAGACAAGGTCAGAAGAAAACCTCACATATTCAGGACACAAATAAGATATGCCTCTTAAGATGACTACAAACCTGCATTTTAAGGCAAGCTTCCAATGAAACTGAGCTGGATGCAGTGACCGGATATCCTGTCTGCCTGGGGAAAGACAAGCACAATATAGTGTCTAACTTGTACCATATCAAATGTCAAGATTTCAGACAGATGCAACCGGGACTTTATGATACCCTATAGAATTCTCAAAAAATAGAAGCACTTGAGCACATGCTTCTTAAACAAGATCAAAAAGTCAGTCATCCAGGGGAGACCTCGGTGCCCCGCAACCTCTGATGAGCTGCCACTGTATACAAACATTTAGTAAACATCTACGGAGAGCAAGAGAAATCTAAATAGCAAGCTTGAAACTGAAAATGACTGGATTCTACCATGAAGCAAAAGTACCTACTGAATTCTTTGGCAATCTTTAGGAGAAGGCAAGCATACTGGAAATCGAAACAGTACGTCCTCTCCTCTGGATAAGCACAGAAGGACTGACTGCACAATGACCATTCAAAAAGGTTCATTTTGGAATAACTGTATTTGGGCCACCACGATCCATTACTGGCCTGAAGTAATTTTTTTCTTGAATACCAATAACAGCCTGGGATAATATTCTTTTTCTGGCCTGGGTTGATGGCATTTTTGTGTAGAGGGATAAGGACCTCCTTATTTGCCACATGTTTCTTACAAGGTAGTACAGCTGGCAAGAGTAATGGGGGAAAGAGGTGGAGATAAAAGTTCTCACCAATTTATCTTTAAGGATTTTGATCACAAGAACCTGGCTGGAGGGAAAAGTGACAGTGACCCATGACTGTCTTCAGACAGTCTCAGCACTGCTACTACTGCAGCTTCCCAACCACAGATGGGTAACATCATCTTGGGAAATACCAAGAACCACAGCCTCTGGACCATGACCTTCCTGGAAGATGTCTTGGTTGCTGGACTTCATCCCACATGCCTTCTGCTGAGGCTTTGGCTGTGTGTACTACAAAAAAACTACTTACAGTGCTGGCTCCTATGCATCCTAAGTTAGTTATGCTGTTGAACTGAAAAGCTACAATTGCCAAGACCTTCCCTGTTTCTCCACATTATCCAGGTGTTTGTGAACCACTATTAAAAAAAGAAAACAGGGACTCAAGAAAGTACAATCCATGAAATTCACCTTACTATTTTCATTAACAATGGTACCTAAACCAAGAGTGCTTACAAATACAAATGCCATATCCATCAGCTCTAACAGCCCCCTCCAGAGGTGATAGTACTTGTGTTATGCACAAATTGCTCAATGAATGTAGCCAACCCCTACGACAGCAATTTATCTTTCAGAGGTTCACCTGGCAATCCCTTCATGTATGGCACGTTTCATCAGGTAGAATCTAAGATGTTTCTTGTAAAAAAAAAAAAACAATCTGCCTCGCTGGATTTCTAATGAAAAGGATGGACTGCAGAGTTTGTTAGTGTGGGAGTCTTTCAGGGACACTGCTGAAATCACTGTATTGGTCTTATGGCTCTCTTCTAAACAGCCCATTCCATGGGGTATGAAGACAAGATTGGTCTTGTTGGAGACTAGTACCATCACATCTGGATTTTCTCATGCAGTTCTTGTGGCATCTTTTATAATATTCACTGTGTGCATGTGTAAGTGTGTGTGTGGGGGGGGGGGGGGCACCCAGGACAACTGCTGGAAGGGCATTCAAAACATTCCCGGAATTTGGAGCCCTCTGGGAAAGGCTACGGAATTTGTACCATCTCCATAAATTAATATGTTGTCAGTGATATACTCCTCAAGCGACTCAAGGTGCTTCATTTTTCACAAAGCTTTCAGGGCCTATCAGTGTGAACTCGAACAGGAGGAGATCCTCCTGGAAGAGGATTTCTGGGTTAGCCTTCACAAGGCCTGAGGCTCCTCTGTCCTGCTGAAGAGGCTTGAAGATCCCATACTCAGAAGCAGATACATCTGATGCAACCACAATACCAGCAATGTAGGTGGTGCAGAGGAGTACTAAAGTACAATATCTGGCAGCTCCAACTTTAGGACAGACACTGGCTGCTATCACCTCCAGAAGTATAGACACTGCAAGTCCCAGTACAGCGTAAGCCCTTACTGATGCCTGAAAAGGTTGCACACTGGTGCTGACACCAGAAACAGCACCGGTCATTGACATCAGCATCACCAGCATCTGCATCTACCCGGCCAGATTCTATGCCATAGGAGCCTGTTGCAGGGCTGGTTTATCCATGGCTGATGGCAGATAACACAATGTCATAAATGGAACCAGTGCCAAAGTAGCTACAGCTGGCAGTGGTTCAGTCATCCTGGCAGCTAATGCCATGCAGAACTGTGGCATTGGTAAAAACAAGACTAGCACTACTGAGGTGGGCTCTGGCACATAAAGGATGGTAAGAGAATCCCTGCACCAAAGGAACAGACATATCAGAATAGGGTGCACCACAACACCTGTCTTAAGTCCAGAAAATGGACTCAACCATCCAGAGCTAATCAATGATACAGAGGGCAGTAGAAGGAGCAGACCTTGGTGTAGTTGAACCACTGGATCCCTACTGAGCGGACAAAGCCCCCTCAGCCCCTGATTTTGCCACAACCACTGCTGGTAATTGGGAAGTTGTGGATGATGTGTCCATTATTTTAACTACTGGTTTGTAACAGCTGAGTCATACCAGATAGAGAAAACTGGCAGTAAATAAAGATTTGGGCTTCAACTTCATGGGGGGTAGGGGGAAGCGGATTTCCTTGTTCTGAAGATTTAGGTGCTTGGATTCGTTTGGGGGAAGAAGTGCAGAGAAGCTTTAAGGCTAGCCAAATTCAATATGAGCAGAGAACAAGTTGTCTAAAACACAGCTACATCATGAGAGGTCAACACCCCCCCCCAAACAAAAAATAAATAAATATAAAAATAAAATATCATTTCATGCAACTATACTACAGTACAGTACATTACACTAGCTAATCCTTATGCAGCATATCAGAAACTAATATCACAACTGCACTTGCATCACAAAACAGATAAAATAAATAGAAATATCTATCCCAGCAGAGTGCTGCCCCCCTGACATCTCAGATGCTCAGATAAGAGCCGCCCTCTCCAAAGCAAAAAACACAGCATCAATGGGACCAGACGGTGTCCCGGGCTGCGTCCTACATGAACTCCAAGAAGAGCTAAACCCAAACATAAAACTACTGTTCAATCTTAGCCTTACTACAGGATATGTGCCCAAAGAGTGGCGTACAGCAACAGTGGTCCCTCTCCATAAAAGTGGTGCCTCAACGGATCCTGGAAACTATCTTCCATAAGCCTGACTAGCTTGGTCTGCAAAGCTATGGAAAGGATCATCATGGACCTCATAAATAAAGATATTGGGGACCTACAGACACTGGATCCTACCCAGTTCGGCTTTGTTAAGGGCAGATCCTGCCTCTTAAACCTGGTTGATTTCTTTGAAACAGTCACCAAGGCCATTGACGAGGGGAAGGTGGTCCACACAGCCTACCTGGACCTCGCAAAAGTCTTCGATACAATACCCCACTCGAGCATTATAGATAAGCTCACCAGCTTAAATATAAACCCCTATGTCACTAGATGGATTGCAAACTGGCTCAAGGACAGAACCCACATGGTTAGAATTGCTGGAGCCATGTCAGACTCCAAACCAGTTACAAGTGGTGTCCCACAAGGCTCAGTCCTGGGACCTCTCTTGTTCGGTATATATTTCTCGGAGGTACAGGCCAACACGGAAGGACTGTGGCTGACCAAGTTCGCAGATGACTGCAAACTGGGCGCCATAATCGACTCTCCAGCCGTCACAAGCATCCTCTAAAAGGGCCTCATAGAAACAGACAACTGGTACCAGAGCCATGGCCTCAAGCTAAATGCCAAAAAGTGTATAGTCATCCCCTTTGGCAAAAACAAAGTGCCCACAAATTACCACATAGGTGGTAATCCATTAAGTACGGAAGAAGTAATTAGGGACCTGGGGACCCAAGTTGATAGCAATCTCTCATTTGACAACCACGTGGCCAAAGTGGTTAGAAAAATTTTATATAGCCCACCTAATCATGAAGGGATTTACATCTAGATCAGGGGAGGTCATCGTGCCTCTTTACTCATCCCTCATCAGGCCCATAATTGAGTACAATGCCCCTTTGGGATGTACCTTACCAGACACCTGCAGCAACTGGAAAGACCCCAAAAGTACCTCACCAAGAGGATCAAAGGGCTCAAACAGATGCCATATGCTGCCCGGTTAAAGAAACTCCAGCTCTACTCAGTGGCATACCGCCTGTTCAGAGGCGATCTGTGCCTGACGTATAAAGCCATGTCCAACCCTGAATTAATGGACATGCTGCACCTCAGAAAATCCAAATCCCATCGAGCTACACGCTCGAGAGACTTGAACCTCAGCACTGAAATAAATAGGACATGCTGGAGGAACAGATTCATAACCCAGAGGCTCCCTTCACTCTGGAATAAAATCCCAGTCCAGGTTAGGCAGAGTCCCTCATTTACTCTCTTCAAGAGGAATCTTGATGAGTGGATGGGAGATCGTAGGTTTACCCCGGGTATCACTTCTGTGTCACTGTTAGACAGAGGCACAGTATACTAA
Source organism: Protopterus annectens (assembly GCF_019279795.1). Classification (NCBI taxonomy): domain Eukaryota; kingdom Metazoa; phylum Chordata; order Ceratodontiformes; family Protopteridae; genus Protopterus; species Protopterus annectens. The sequence goes on from NC_056735.1 coordinate 1,463,762,651, forward strand.
CCTCGAAAAAGGGCATAGCGAAATAAATTTAAAATGGGTGGCGAAAGCCAAACACATTCTGGCTAGGCTTATAAATGCCCTAGGGCAGATAGCCTAGTATGAACCTATGAACCTATAAAAAAGATTCCAGTGAAATGCACTAGAAAACAGACTTGTAATCTGTAGCCATTTGGAAATGCATTAGCATAATGTTAACAACAAACTTCAACAGATATAAGAAGGAATCAGGTATGTGGTCCCCCAACAAGCAGGACGTTAAGATGACGAAGGCAGTTTACTGAATAAAGAAATTATCGATCTGGGATGTGGGCAAGAAAAGTGACATGGCATAGTCACAGAAATATTAATCCTGTCATATTATACTTCGTCAACTACTGGACAATGTGGAATTACATCAGGGGGTGTGCATTTGCATGTCGGGTGTAACACATGACAGTGAAACCACTACATGTTCTGAAGTGGAGATGTGTCAGTGTATTAAGTGTGTATATCCCAATGCATACACCATATCATCTAGCTATTACTATTTAGGGATGTGGAAATACATATTTCTTAAAACAATGCAATGCTTTAATGGAGTATACAATGCCAATGGGCACATAGATAGCAAAGCCATACCCATGTATGGGTGACTTTGCTCTATTTGCATGTTTCCTTTGACGTTTATCTGCTATAGACTTAGAAGTTATGCAGCACAGAAATCTACTGTAATATAACTAGCAAAAATGTAATAACGTTAAAAGGGGAAAACCTCAAAACAAGTACAGGTAAAGAAATTAACTGAAGATAGAAATGGAGCACAATATAAACAGCTGCAACAGCAGTGTAACTCTTTTAGATCATTTGCTATTCATAACACCTCTAAAAGGTCTAGTGTTTTGCAAGATATCACCTACTACTAGCGTTTTCATATGCAGTATGAAACTAGATGGTCATGGGATTATTTTGAATTCTTAACTACAGGATGTGGGAATTAAATTCAGGTCTTTTAACTGAATTACATGTAGCCACAGTTCCACTGAATGACAGAGATCTATGTACTGCTGTATTATCAAACCTGTAGATCTGGATGCAGGAACTAATGTGTTGCTATGCCTGCTGCAGCTCTACTGCAGTAAGAAGTTAAAAGAATCAAGAGAAAATGATAAGATGGCTTGGCAAAATGTCCATTAATGAAGTATGTGTTTCTCAAATAAGCTTTGTACAGGTTTGTAGTGAGTGAGATAAACTGTGGACCTGAAACTACTGCTGTGTCATACGGCAATTCTCTCTTTACAATGCCAGTACATTTTAGAAGTAAAGAAATTACTGTTACATCCATCGTTAATTTGGATTTGACTCTCAAACCAGCACCCAAAATGGGTTTATGGTTTACTATTGGCTACTGAGTTAATATTTACACTGTTTATAATACAACTGTACTTTTCTGGTCCAGTTATAAACTCAGGAAGTCAGTGAGTACAGCTAAAAATGCTTGGGATATTTCAGAACACACACACACACACACACACACACACACACACACACACACACACACACACACACACACACACACACACACACACACAGACACACACACACTTTGCCTCCAACCACAAAGATCTAAGAATAAATTCAACAACCAATGTGGCCAACACCAATAAAAGTAAAACATCAATAGTTATAAAGCCTCATTCCAGAGACTAAATGCAGACATGGAAATGGTTCTATAGTAAAACAAAGGGCGACACCTTGACTGTTTTCTTTATGTGCTGGTTGACTCCGAGCTATCCATCTTGATTATATTTGCTTGTGATCACATGGCTCAAGTTATGGTTGCAAAGGCCAGCAAGAATCCATTCACATAAACTGTTGCATAAATATACAGCACTGCTAATATTTAAACTACATAGTTTACCTCATGAATCGTTATTGAACTGACAAATTCAAATTGTTTTGGGGAAAAGAGCAGGTAATTTAGAACTCCTGATGAGGCAACCATCTAGAGCTGCTTATAAAGCCTGCGACATTATGTATCCTATCAACGGCATAAGGATTCAAACCACCATTCCATTTTTCAGAATGCACATCATCAGACACAATCGAAATTCAGGACCAAGGTACTTAAATTTTCATTTTGTTATGCTTTATTTCCTTTCCTTCTTGGTTCTCTGAACTAGCAGTCTTTCCCTCTTGGAAACTCCATCTGTGGCTGAGGAATTCATTCTGAACCAGCTGTCAGGGCCTCACAGCACATCAAAGTAAAGGTTACCAATGATTCAGGAGAGCAGGCAGGCAAACAAGCAAAAGAAGGAAAACAAAAGCAGCAGTGTGCAGAACAAGAGCCATGAAGTAATGGTTTGGAAAGCTATAAGATTAATCACATTAATAGCAGGAAGTTTATTTAAAAAAATACAAGACCTTGTACCTTGTTTGGGTGGGAACGCTTCCCAGACGAATATGTTGTATGATAACGGAGTAGTTGCTATGTCTGTAACCATCAGGTCAAAATCCCAAGGGATTTGAAGGTTAGTAAATAAAAAAAAATACATACAAAAAATCAGCACAAACACTAAACGATCTAATGCACATGCAAGACAGGCACAGTAAAAGTGAAAGTCAAAAAGTGATAATGCTATCAGTCTAGGATTATTTATAGGTTCATAGGTGTGTACTAGGCTAATGGCCCTGGAGCCTTTACAAGCCTAGCCCATAGGATTACCCTGGCATCATGCCACCCAACCTTAGTTCTCAGTGCCTCTGTCGAGCACAGCTATTGGAGTGATCCCAGAGGTGAATTTTCTATTTCCCATCCACTCATCAAGATTGCTCTTGAAGACAGCCAGTGAGGCGCTCCCGCTTGACATGTATGGGAAGTCTATTCCATAGCATGGGCAGTCTATTCCATAGCATGGGCTGTCTCTGGGTTATGAACCTGTCCCTTCAGCTTGTTCTGTTGATTGTGGTAATGAGGTTGAGGTCTCTGGAGCTTGTAGTGCGGAGCAATTGGGATTTCTTTACATGTAGCATTTCTAACAGAGCTGGGTCAGACATGGCTTTGTAAGTCAAACAGAGATCGCCTCTAAGTAGGCGACAAGAGATAGAGAATAGTTGGAGTTTTTGAGTCTGTTCATATAGGACAAGTGTTTAAGGCCTAGGATCCTCTTTGTGAGGTACTTTTGCTGCCTCTCCAGTTGTTGCAGGTGTCCAGTGAGGTACATGCCAAATGGGGCATTGTACTCAATGACTGGCCTAATGAGGGAAGAGTAGAGGGAGACGATGACCTCTTTCTTCCTGGATGCAAAACCCTTAGTAATGAGATGTGCCACATAGAAGGACGTTCTGACCACAGTGGCAATGTGGTGGTCAAACAGAGGTTGCTGTCAACCTGTGTACCCAGATCTCTTATGATGCCTTCTTTGTTCAGTGGACTGCCATCAATATGGTAATTCATGGCAACCGTGTTTTTCTCAAAGGGGATGATGACACATTTTCTGGCATTGAGCTTAAGGCCATGGTTCTGACACCAGTCGTTGGTCTCAGCGAGGCCTTTCTGTAGGATGTCAACATCACTTGGGGAGTTAATTATGGCTCCCAATTTGCAATAGTCTACAAACTATGTCAGCCAGAGTCCATTTATGTTGGCCTAGACTTCAGAGAAGTAGATACCAAACAGGAGAGGACCCAGGACCGAACCCTGTGGAACTCCACTCATGACTGGTCGACAGTCTGACATGGAGTCAGCTACTTTCACACTGGGGGTTCTATCCGTAAGCTGTATGAACCACCTTGCCTTCATCCACGACACTGATGACTGACTCAAAGAAGTTGACCAAGCTGAGCGGGCATGATCTACCCTTCACAAAACCAAACTGTGTGAGATCCAGAGTTTGGAGATTCCCTATATCCTTGTTTATTAGGTCCATGATGATGTGTTCCACAGCTTTGCATATCAGACTTGTCAGGCTAATGGGGCGATAGTTCCCAGGGTCTGTGGTCACTCCTCCTTTGTGGAGAGGGATGACTGTAGCAGTGCGCCATTCAGTAGGGACAAAGCCTGAGGTAAGGCTGTGAGTGAACAGGGGACACAGGTGAGGTGCCAGTTCACTCTGTAGTTCATGTAGAACACAGCCATGGATATTGTCAGGTCCCATAGAAGCTGTATTCTTGGCCTTGGACAGTGCTATTTTAACCTGTGCAGCAGTAATACTGGGTGCCTGGCAATCTACTGGTATTGTGATTAGTCCTTGGGGGGGGGGGGGGGCAAAGTTGGCACTGAATCTGTCAGCCAGTATATTGGCAATACCTGTTGGCTCAATATAGGAAATGCCATTGTGCAACAGCTCCGAGCAAATCTGGGTATTGCCGTGGAGATTCTTTACATAACTATAAAAGGCCTTGTGGTTGTCTTTACTATCTACTGCAATTCTGTTTTCATAGCTAGCTTTACAGGATTTGATAAGGGATCTCGACTTGTGTTGAGGCTGATAAGGGAGGTTTTCCAGTCTTGGGACTTCACCTTATTTTGCATTAGTTTCCTCCTTCTGTTGTAGAGTTTGTTTATGGCAGGGGGCTACCAGATTGGCTTCCTTTTTTTGGAGGAGAGCGTCTTGGTTCTATTGGGTATGGTGAGATCCATGCATTTGTATACGTGTTCATGCAGGGCATTAGTGTATGATTCGGCGGTCATGCAGCTGTTCTCCAACTGCATGGGTGCCGTGAATTTAGCCACTTCTGTTTTTAGGAGCCCAAAGTTAACTTTGGAGAAGTTTTTCATGGTGGTTACCTTTGCGGGGGGGGGGGGGTTCCAAGGTGATGAGTTTGTGGTCGGATCTAACCAGGGAGGAGTTGACTATTGGTATAGAGGCAACGGTCGCCCATGTTAGCAATGACCAGGTCAAGGATGTTGCTACCTCTAGTGGGGATAAGAATGAGCTGGTCCAGTGCATTGTAATTAATGAATTCCAGGAAACGCTGGGCAAGTGTATTGGTACACGAGTAGTTTTCCCAGTTAATGGAGGGATAGTTGAAGTCACCCAGTATGAGAGTGTTAGGTTGGACCCTTATATTCTCCAGGGTGTTTAGGAACATGGAGAGCGAGTCTTGGGTCATGTGGGGACCTATAGCAGGCTACGACCTGAATTGCTGTCTTACCCAATGTTAGCTGCACCTGAAGTATCTCTGATGTGTTATGTGGGGCTACAAGTCTGGAAGTGTGTGCATCCTTTATGAATATGGAAACTCCACCGCATTTGGAGCTTCGGTCCAAGTTCTGGGGCTGACAGGTGTGGAATGAGTTATAGTCTGGTAGTGCAGGGGTGCTTTCTGCAGCCTTGAACCAGGTCTCTGTTACAGCACAAATGTGGATGTTCTCCATTTTAAGGAGTGCTTTGGGTGAGTGCATTTTGAGATTTAGACTTCTAGCATTGAGCAGCATGACCCTCAGATTGCATTTGTTTGTAGCTGTTACGGTGGTGATTTGGTCTTTGGAAAATCAACTAGAAAAGGCACTATATGGGGTGGGCAAGAGCCTTGGCCAGTATCCAGAAGCCCAGGTTTGACAGATGCAGGCCATCTCTGTCAAAGCATCGAGGTCTGTCAATCATGTCATCCCAGGCAGACAGATACTGGATCCCCTTAGAATAACACCAGTACCTTAGCCAATTGTTGAAATCAATCATTTTCTGCTTGCACTGTGGTATCATTCTGAGTGATGGTAGGAGGCTGCTCAGGGCTAGGGTCATACCTGCCTGGGCTACATAATCCAAGAGATCCTCCATGTCTCCTTTCATGTAGTCCAGGGAGGTACGTCTCCGGTCATTCACACCCACATGTACAAAGACAGAGTCATATTTGTATCTGTTGTTGAAGGACCTGAGTGCATGTGTTATGTGGTGGATCCTGGCACCCGACAGGCAGCTGACTGTTACTTTCTCCTTATTCAACCTAGTGAGTGGGACATCAGTATGCATCACTATCGAGTCACCTATGACTAGTGTGTTGGGCGTGCTGTTTTGCCTTAGGGGCTTTGGTTGAGTGGCACATTGTTTAGGAGAGTTGTGTGTCGTGTAATTAATGTTGTGTTGTGGTGGTCGAATGCGTTTCTGCCTTGGAGGTCTCTGCTGTTTGGGTAGATTTTTATTGAGAGCCTCTGCAATGGTGGGCGTGTGGTTTGTGTTTTTATGTGAAGGCAGTGCTGGTGTGTGTTCTGGAGAGCTGTGTGTTTCATGTGGTGTGGTGCAAGTGTTGACCTTCTCCTCTTGACCAGCTATTCTGATCTCGGCTGGAGAGTGGCTTCCAATTTGGATATACAAGTGCATCTTTCGCAAGTCTGAGTATTGGGAGGTAAGAGGAGAGTGTTGTCAGTGTACATGAGGCAGTTCCTACATTGCCTCAGGATGCCCAAGCCCACCAGGTTAATAGGGGAAAGCACAGGGAACCCTCACTGACTTGCCAGAGAACCTCCGATTTTATAAGAGACAGACCAAAACATATGAGGCAAAAATCTGGTCAATTGAGAGGTATGGCTGCAGTGCAGTTTACTTTATATACTGAACCATTAATGGTAGCAAACTAAAGGAGATACATCGTGCAAGAAAGCTGCATTACTGTTACACTGCTGTAGCAATTCTTTCATTTCAACACTGCTAATCACTTTAATGGTGCAGGGAGCAAAAACATTAAAATGCAGCATTGGTAGTTCCTGTACAATTCAAATACATCACTTGGTATGCATTTAATATACATGCAAAAAGGTTTCATGGAACACAATAGAATTATGGCGGCTGTGGCTGCAATAGTCACTCTAACACTGCCAACCAAAATATCTTTGCATGGTACTTGGAGTAAACATTGTGCCTAAAGGTCATACCCTAGATTTTACATCTTGCAAAAACAGGATACTGAACGAAATGACTGGGAAAACAGGGTAAGACACAAAAATTATGGGTATTCACCATAATGATACATCTGCAATTCATCAAACATTAGGACGTGGTCCAGAGGCACAAGGACCACATGGCAGATAAAAACTTTCCTAGGCTGCCAGAACTACCTCACTTTTCTCACAATGCAAAAGGTGGAAAAGCATATATGAACATTTCTGTCCAAGGAAAGGAAAAGGCAATTGCTTTCCATTCCTGCTTGCATGGACTCCTAGAGCAGAATCTTATCAGCTGATTGTTCAGAGAGGAGGTAAAGAGGTCTACTTCAGGAACTCCCTACAGATGAATCAAATCTCGGAAGACCACGATCTAGTTTCCGTTCATGAGGGTCTGTCCTCGGTCTTCTCAGCTTTTGTCTGCCACACAATTTTGCTCTAACAGAATGAAGGCTGTCTGTAGAGTGAAACTGTGCTGTGAAGTTGTATCCCAAGCTATCATGGCTAGTCTGCATAGGGGGTACTACCAAGTTCCCCCTTGCTTTTTGATGTACCACATAGGCTGTGGTATTGTCTGTTATAACTTGAAGAGGTCCTGGGGACCAAAGATGATTCAGAGAGCAGAGTGCCTTGATTAGGGCAAGCATCTTTTACATTTATGCACTTGCATCTATTCTTGGTGTCCCACGCACCTTCCCCTTCATGAAACTGCTCCCCAAACAAAGTCCAAAGCGCCAGTGGTGACCGACCACTTCGGAACAGGGACGGAGAACGGGAGACCTGGATTTAGGGATATCTGTTGTCTTCACTAAATGATTTCTCTTCTAACAAACCCCAGCACTGGGATCTAAACAGGGGTGTTGGGACCAAAGAGACTTCAGATACCACTGTATCTTTCTTATGTAGAGTCTTGCCTGTTTTATCATGAGACTCATAAAAGCCACAAGAACCAAAATTGTGAGATATTCCCTTGCAGCGACCAAAGTCTGAGTGGAAATACCCTAGAAGTAGATCTAGATGCAGATATATTTTATTCCTGTGGGAAAAAAAGCTCCTTGAACTGTGATGTCTAGTTGACAACCCAGAAATACAATCATGTGAGAAGCTGTCGAGACTTGGCAATGTTCTCTTAGAATCTCAGCTTGTGTAAGAGATCTTTCAAGACAGATTCCTGACACTATGAAAAAGACACTGAAAAAAAAGGAATGTGATAAAATGTTGGTTTTCTGTCAAATCACTGGCAAGTCATTGAGGACTGAAGTCAGAAAATAATGACAGACATTTGAGTTACAGACTTCACACACTTTAGAAAATTCATGCTGATGCAAAACCTGTTACTCTATCAACTTTTCAACTTTGTAAGAGCAATATTTAAAAACTGTTCCTATTTTTGGGCATTTGTCCCCCATATTTATGTCTTTTCCAGATTTCTTACACAAACAGGTTGAGAAGTATAGTTATCAATAATCTTCCCATCCTTTATCAGAAATGGTAGGACTAGAATTAAGTGTCTAGTAGCAGATGGACTAATTAAGACTATAGCTGCTGGATCAGGTTTGGAAAGAGTGAGGAGCTTTATAAATCATATCTGCCTTTTTATGGACAAGCTGACTGTCAGGAAAATGCAGACAGTAAAACACATCCTCCAAACTGGAGAGAACTGAAGGAATGGGTGGGTGCAGGTTCTGGAAATTCCTTCTTTAACAACTCACAGTATTTTTCCACTGAAAACACTAGCACATTATAGAAAGTGTCTCAGGGAAAGAGACCTTCCCCGAGAGTCAGAAAGAAAGGTCTCCTCAGAGTCTGAATCAGATATCAGAGGATAAAACCCTATATCTGTCCCTTCATCCTCTTGTCCAGATTCAGAATCATGAATCTCTTCAGGAAAGGAGGTATATCCCTCTTTCTTTTACCAGAAACTACTTTATAAGAAGGATCAATAGCCTGAATTAAACCTGAGCCAGACTCAGTAAATACTCCTTCCTAAGGAAATTTGAGAAGTAGATACGGGTTTAGTTTTCTGTTTCTTTTTGACAGGAAAAATGGGACCAGCAGTGTTCTTAAGGGCAACAGGACTTCCCTAGGTATGGACACAACATTCTGACAAAACAAGGAACCCTTTCCCAGGCTCTCAACTGCCTACTGAGGGGACCCCAACCACCACAAAGGACGTGGCTAACCACCAGTCAATAGTGGCTCTAGGTGCTACACCAAAGGGATCTGGGGTAAAAGACAAGTAGTCTGAGGTACAACTAATTGCAAAAGCAGAGTCACCCACCTGCAGCTGAGGCAAATTGATAGACTACTGTGATGGCAAAGGCAGTTTGCTTAACTTTTTCTTTATGTGGCTGGAAGGAGGACCAATAGATTGCTCCACTGTCAAGTTGAAAATGTTGCCTCTTTCCCACAGAAAACAACTGCCAAATGCTGGTAAAAAGAGCAAGTCTTTAAAAGTCACTTTTTGGACATAGTAAAAAGTACTTAAAAACACTGCCAGCCCCTCAAACTAAAATAAACATGTCTTCACAGAAGAAATGATTCAATTACTTTAAACATCTGTAAAAACTGACAAGAAAAAAAATGCTCCCATTTAAAAGTACACTACAGTCTCGTGGCAGTCCATTAAAACAAACTCCTAGCTTTAAAATAACCATGTGAAAAACAACAATAAACAAAATTATTAAATGGAAGTTTTTCCCCAAAGGGAACTTATCTGCCCATCAATAGAACAATACAAGCTAACCACTTATCCTTGAAAGCCTTAGAGGAGCATACTCTTTAATGGTAGTAAAGGTCTGTGGGGCTTGGCACCCAAACTTGTCAGTCAGCTCAACTCGAGCTGCCTGACAAGTTTGGGTGTGTGGAAGTTGTCCTTAAACTTCGGAAGATAGCTGGATATTGTGTCCACCCATATAGCCAAGGCTACTGCAGCAGTGATCAATATGATGAACACCTCTTGAATATACTAGCATTGATAAGCAGTGAAATGCTACTATAACTTATTAACTACAGAGCCCTTTCTATGCCTTAGACTAGCCTTGATGCCTGCTTAAACAAATTAAGTCTCCAACTACTGAACTCAACACAATCATCTTGAGTGATTTTCAACTAACCATCCGTTGGCAGACACACCAAACAAATATGGACAGCAGTTCTTGCCATTTACTTTTTTTGCTTCTGCATAACTGACCCGATGACTCCTCTCCATCCATCCATCCACAACCTCTTTTCCCCATTTTTGCATGAGTCGGGGTGTAACTTCAACAGTGACAATCACCTAGAGCAAAAGTTTACATCTCCAAGTGGCTAGTCCTGCCGTAGTAGTTCTTCCACATCACACACTCACATGGACACACACACTATAGCCAATTTAGAGTGTCCAATTCACCTACTGCATTTCTTTGGAATGCGGGAGGAAAGTGGAGCACCCAGAGGAAAATCACACGAGGACATGCAGACTCCGCACAGAAGGCACCCCAGCCAAAAACTAAACCAAGGAACCTCTTGCTGTAAGGTTTGACAATGCTATCCACTGTGCCACTCTATGTGCACCACATTGGCCCATTCATTCAGTGGGTGATCCAGGCATGCCCAGGCTGAGTGAGAGCCCCACAGCCCATTCATTCCTCTCTAGGTAGCCCCTGTTGGCTTATTCATTCCATGAGCCAGCTTGATGGCCTTGCATGGTAACCTACCATCCTCCAAGAAGCATTCCCTTCCCAGCTCCTCTGCATGCTGCCAATCACAGGGAGCATACCTTTGCACATTCATTCAGCTACGTGCATATGCACGATGCAATTCATGCTCCATAGATGCAGTGTTCCTGCTAGGTGTCACCCAAGTGGTGAGCTAGAGCTGCCTCTCTCCTCCAGGAATAAGTGAGCTGACCAGATAGTGTCCTGTACTGCTAGGGACTCAAATCACCTCTGCCTTATTCTTACAAACATAGCACCTATGTGTTCCACAACCTAAGGTTTCCCTATAAGTGATTAGGAGAGGACAGACCACTGTGCCATCACATTTTCCCTAAGGCCCCAGCCCATGATAAAAAACAGCTGTATTCTGGATTTCTCTAAAAGGCAGACTTCAAGCATTCTAATGTGTTGATGAAACAGAGACCTAGCTGCCACCCCCACCCCCCCACCCCCCGGTATCCTATTACAAAAGCAGCTGCTTACACCAGAGTTTTACTTCCACATTAAAAACTGCTTTGAAGCAGGAAGACACTGCCCTCCCCTTGCAGATCATTCGACAACTATCACTCACTGAAAAGCAGCAACACCTCAAACTCGAAAAGCCTTAGTTCTCTTAAGCATAACATTAAAGAGACCATTCACCAAACTAGCTCCAGCTTGCTTGAATGCTCTGCCAAAGAATAAGATACAATCTCTTCCTACCTTAAAGGAAAAAATGAAGCAGCTTCTTACTGAGGAATACAAAGGCACCTGCTTTTAAGACTCCTGATACATCTTGCTTATAACCTACTGTACACTATGTTCTCAGTTACCAATTTATTTTTTACTTAAGTAATTAATATTGAGCAGTAACTCCTCATATTAATATTTTTATTTCCGTTTGCATTATCAGTAGCCTTTTTTAATTTTGTAATTACTTAAGATAACTTTTTTATTTTGTTATTTTCCTTTGTTACCTTGACTTATACTACTAGTTTTCTTTGCAATGCTGTATATTTGCCTATCAAAGTTTATTTTAAGTAGTACAAACATCCTGTACATTGTTGTATATTTATTAATTGATTTGTTCGTGTAGGACTCTCTCTCCTTACCATAAAGCTTCACTCACAAATTCCCTTTCAAACTCACTGAACCTTAGCCTCTCCATTAGCTACGTGCCACAGTAAGGACAATAGATACAACTGTCTCACTACACAAGGGTTTCACTAACACTAACAGACCACAGAGTCTTAACAGTATCAAGGCACGTATTTTTATGGAACTCTAGCAATGACACTGGCAGCTTATCACTCGACCTGAACAAATATTGCACTATGAAATGTATGGCCTACCTACTAATGCCCATGGACTAGAACCACTCAACCTGAACGAATATTGCTTTATGAAAGGTAGGGCCTTCTTTCCATGGACTACTTTAAGGAGTTAATGGAGGCTCCGGACAACAGCCAAACAATACACAACTCCTACCTAGTCAAGCTAGGGCCTTTGACACCATGTCATAATATGGCATTACTGAGAAAGTTATCTACTTGAATATTAATCTTCGTGCAAACCATTGGACAGCTAATTAGCTAAAAAACTTAACACCTCACCAGTCAGTGTTAGTGGCAGATTTTTCACCCGTGACATCCCAGACAGTTCTAAATTAGGTCCACTCCTCCTTGGCATATACTTTACTTGCATCCAAGCTGATATCAAGGGTCTTCTGGCTGGCTAAGTTTGCAGACTACTACAAACCCATCAAAGTCATTAACGTAATTAAGTCTCCAGACGATACAGATGTCTTGTTAAAAGGCCTAAACCCTGGAAATCCCTTGTGTCAAGACAACTTACTCAAGCTCAAAGTTAAAAAACTTCGGTAAGAAAAATATCCCTGCATCTTCTACATAAATGCCACTCCCTTCAAAGCTATTACTCTCATTATCTAGTTACACTTATTTACAAGGTGCTTTTGGTACCACCACATATTACTTATTATTACAAAATCTATCTACCCAATATACATATATATTTATACAATGGATACTTGGCCGAGAAACGTGCACGCTGATTGGCTAATCCAACCAGCATGCAAATTGTAAATTGGATATAACTAAATAAAAAAGTCCAGCCGCCAACGTATCAAGCTGCGGCAACGAGTACTGAGCAAAACCGAACGAGAAAAAAAACAACCAAAAATACATGTGATAGCACTGTGTACTGCATAATACACAAATAGTAATATGTAGTTATGTGTCTCCGTCTGGCTGCACAAAATACTATATAAGCTGCTGCTCTGAAGTGGGGGTTGTAACACTCCGGAAAATAAAGGTCCTTTTCTGTCAAACTACCTTAGGTCATGTGTACCACAGCATCAAATGAGCTAAAGTGTAGCACGTACCTTGTGCATCATAAAAACAAACAGAAAATGATGAACATGCATAATCTGCGCAACTTCATTTACGGGGGGTAGTCAGGCGGCTCCAAACCCCACTACATTATATCACAAAAGTTTCATCGGATTGTGTCTTTGGCCAAAGCATCCACACTAGTTCCTGGGCATATAAGAAAGGCCCTAAGGAATAATTTTTGCTGCATTTAATTTGCTTTTATTGATGTACAACAAGTATTTTAAAAATAGAAAGGAGCACCAAAGTAAAATAGAAATATAAACAGTTTGGTGAACGGCAATAAGACGAGATTTCTAGGTAAGCCTCAAGGAAAGAATGAGAATTTCTTGTCGGATATTACATCATAACCAAGTCTTGAACTCATGTATGAAAGTGTCAATGTTTTTCATAATGTATTTTTGTACATTTTTGGAGGGTGTTTGATGAGGCTACCGAATAAACACTTTTGAGAATAAATAAGTAAAGAAAACTGTATATTCATAAACAAAGAAAGTGACTGTCCATTCACTGTGGTCACAATGGTTTTTATAAGCACTTATGGTAGATGTTCGGGATACTTTAATGTTCATTGAAATATGACATTAATACAAGTCAGATTTCAAACCAAAGATTCAAAATGTTTGTTGCATTACATGTATGCACCAACTTTATGGAAGGATGTAAATTAAAAAAAATAAATAAAACAAAACAGTAAACATGAAGTAAACGTGTGGACTATTTTATCTCAGAAAAAGTGGAATAATACAGACTAAAGCAAACAAACATCTAAACAACAACAACACAAACATAACCACACAAAACTAATGCCATTGTATAATAGCAATAACCCACGGCTGTGTGTGGGCAATACTGGATTTACCCATAGCTGGCTTTGTTTGATCACTCGGGCTTTGCCCTCATGACCAAACCACGCCAACCGTGGGTAAATCCAGCATTACCCACACCCAGCTGTGGGTTATGGCTTAAATATATATATATATATATATATATATATATATATATATATATATATATATATATACACACACACACACACACACACACACATACATATACATACATACATACATATATATTGTACACACACATTCAGGTCCAAGGAAGTTATCTTCCCCCTCTTTTCCTCAATAATCAGATCCATAATAAAAAGCACCCTTAAAATATTTACATATCCAAACACTGTCCAACTTGAAAAAAAAATCAGTTTCCTAATCAAGCAAAATTTTAGACATGGCTTCCTTAGTTATACAGAGCATCTAAATACCTTATAAAATTTTTACTCTGTCTCTTACAGACTCCTATGCACCACCTTCTGCTTGGTTTACAAGATTATTAATGACCTAGTGATGACTGACCTTTTGCATATCTGTAAAACCCAGAATATAACCATTACCCAATCCATGGACCTTAATCTACATAGTAAAATTAGAAGCAGATGGTGGGCTAGATCTCTCCAAAAGGATCCCTTACATGTATGAATATGCTCCAACTCCAGGTCATACTTTTCTTTAAAGACAACCTTGATGAGTTGTTGGGGATTCTTGAATTCACTCCTGACCTGCCTTGTCAGGCCATTATACATGACCAGCTGGACCGACTACCTAGTACAAACGAGCCTTCTTACTGTCATGTTTATGTTAAGTACCCCTGACATTTGTATCCGACAAAAAAGGGCCATATTCATTAACCTTAAAATCAGAGTCCCTAACCAGCCAACCTGTTAGACACATTAAAATGACCATGCATTTAACAGTGGGTCCAAATTAAACCGCACCTGGGGATTCCAGAGTTTCATGCCTCAAAGAGTTGCTCAGAGATGACCACACAAGCTGTTTTAGTGCAAATTTCAAAGATGCCAATATAAAGGAAGGCTACCGAGACACTAACCACCCTAGGGGAGGAGAGCCTCATAAACTACTTTAAGAATCTAATTACTCTAACAAACAAAAATCTACAGTTAGCCACCCAACTAAAGAGGGTCATTTGTATTTACCTTCCTACTCATACATGTTTTAGAAAAAGTTACAAAGATTATCACCTTTCATCTAGGGTTCAGTTTTATCCAGAAAGTAATCAGAGCAGTCTGTGGACATTCATACAATGAAGGAGGCACTCCCCCATTTTTACACAGATAAGGAAAAAAACTAGCACGTCAACAGTAGTTTGGTTTAGATTTGTTTCTACAGCTACCTTGAGACAGACAAGTTCTGAAAGCAGCCCTCTTTATAGAAAATCAAGAAAGGAGGCCTGAGAGAACCACCTTTAATTTCAGAAATTATCTAAGCAGAAGTCACAGAAACTAAGAACATACATTTTCCAGGATGAACAACTGGGCAATAACAACAGGGTGTAGTACTGTACAGGGTTGTCATTAAAAAACATGTTTGTCTTAGGAGTCTCCACCCATAACAAACAACCCCTTGGAATCATGGAAAACCTTTCCACCTCTTAAGGAATGGGAGGGGCTATGGAAAACTGTTCCACCTCCTCTTAAGGAATGGGAGGAGCTGCAAGAGTTCATCCAAGCAATTTTGGTGGCATCTTTCAAGGTATCAACAACAGTCTCAAAAAACTACAGCTTTACTCCATCGCATATCGCCTACTCAGGGGCGATCTCTGCCTAACATATAAAGCTATATCAAACCCAGAGCTGTTGGACATGCTCCATTTAAAGAAATCCCAATCCCTGCGAGCTACACGTTCTAGGGACCCGGTTGTCACCACAATAAACAGAACATGCTGGAGGGATAGATTTCTGTCCCAGAGACTTCCCATACTCTGGAACAGACTACCTATCTATGTCAAACAGAGCTCCTCATTAGCACTCTTCAAGAAAAATCTTGATGATTGGATGGGAATTGGGAAATGGGAAATTCACCCCGGGGACCACTTCTGTGGCTCTGCTCGACAGGGGCACAGGAAAATAATTTTCTTGGGTGGCGAACGCCAGGGTACATTTTTTGGCTAGGCTTGTATCTGCCCTAGGGCCGATAGCCTAGTACCTACCTATGAACCTAGTGGGCAACCCAGCAGAACTGTAGGAGAAGACAACATACCTCCTCCATAGGTTCATAGGTTGGTACTGGGCTATCTGCCCAAAGGCATATATTAGCCCAGCCATGTTGTGTGGTATTCACCGCCCCTTTAGTAGTTCCCTAGACCCTTGTACTAGCAGCTAGTACCCTTGGCTCCAGTCCAGCAACTTCCATAAAGGGTAGGAAAGAGGAAGATCAAACTCGTTTCTTCTGCATTAACTACAGAAGCTCGACAAACTCTGGAGAACTGAGTCAAAGTCTCTGCTAGGAGGGTCCAGCACAAGATCTATATCATGCAATTCACATACATTTCCTAGGTCTGTTTAGAGAGGAGATCTGAATAAGGAAGGCCATTACCCTCTCTGAAGTTTGTTCTGGAAAGGTAATCTCAAAGAAGATATTGGAAGAAGTTGTGTAACACAGGACTAAAAGTGCCACATACACAGCCACAGTGCGCACCACGGTGACCAGTACACAGTCCCCCAGCCCAAGCATCACAATCCTTAGTGAACCATATGGTTCTCCCTATTTCCCTGACCCACACAAACCACCAAACACCAAAGTTGAGGTATGCTGCATTAACTATCTAGTCAGCTATAAAAATGACATGCAGTATGAGATTCTTCACGAGCCCCACCTTATCAGCATAGTGTAAGATGGATATGTCAGAACCTCTTTTCAGTAATTCTAACCTCCAGTGCCATGTACTGCCCTCCACAGAACACTCGCACATCACTCTGTTCTTCTGTGTAGTTTAATGCTACTCCATTTACTGCAGACCATGCCAAGTGGGCAGAGAAAAGAGAGAAATACAGAATAATAAGTGTGATACAGAAGTGCTGTAAATACACATGAGGAACTGCAATACAGACAAGGGTCTCATGTTTTACGTATGGAACTGCAATACAGATAAGGGTCTCTAAAAATCAAATCTCAGTTTTACGGTGTTAATTATTTCTGGCAATAAAACTGTTATACTTGGGGAATTTGTAGAGATAGTAATGGGATTTTCCCCGCTGTTATATTCTCAAAACATTTTCAGTTGTTTGTTTAACACCCACACCTGAAACGAAGCTAAACCCTAAATACACGAGTCATTAACATTGTAGGTCATTACATTAACCTTCACAACATTCTGCAGTGTCTCAAAAAATCAGTTATAGCCTACAGCAATGAGCTGCTATGAAATGAGATCAGTCCGTGTGATCAGCAATGAAGTCTAATGGACAGCAAAATATACAGTCTTCAAAAAGCTTATTTTGGGCTGCAAACACTTACCTCCACTCTTCATGCAAATGCAAAAATGACATTCATTTAGTAATCAGCGATTGCATCATTAGTGCTCTCCATGCAACGTTGAAGTACATTTCTGTCAGTGAACCAAGACGACATTATGGAAGTTTCAAAATCCCACAGCCATTTCAGTGCCTTAAAATAAAACTGTCAGTTTTATGCACAAACACTACTGGAACTTAAAGAATGCATCACTGACAGAGCATTTGGAAAGGGTCATCCTGGTAATATGCAAGACAAAAACCAAACATTTACATGAAGTGAATGGTACGCACATGGAGCTGCAAAATTACTCTTCAAATCTGGGGAGAAACTTTAAGTAGCTTTCTGACATAGAAAGGGCATTTATCGAGGTTTGTTCAACACTTTTTAACACGATTATGCTGTAGTGCTGTAGTCTCAGGCTACTACATAAACAGCAGCCACCACAAAACAACAAAAAATATACCACTCTTGCTTCTGGACACTCTCCGTGAGGTAGTGTTATGTGGGTGACAGTTTACATAAAACATTTCACACTCCTACAGTTTTTTTTTTTTTTATTGCG
Source organism: Protopterus annectens (assembly GCF_019279795.1). Classification (NCBI taxonomy): domain Eukaryota; kingdom Metazoa; phylum Chordata; order Ceratodontiformes; family Protopteridae; genus Protopterus; species Protopterus annectens. The sequence goes on from NC_056735.1 coordinate 1,463,780,473, forward strand.
CAGATTCATAGATATTCCAAAGCCATCACATTTCAACTGTTTTCGACTACCCTTCCTCAGGCAGCAATTCCTTTTCCTGAAGGGCTGCAATCAATCAATCCTAAATTTGTGGATACCCATCAAGTCATCTAGGTTATGTTTAAAGAAAGACAGGGATTTGCACTGTTATAACATACAGGCAAAGTTTATTCCAGAGGTTTGAGAAGCACTAGGTAATAAACCTATCCCAACATTTTCTTTTACCTGCTGGTGAAGATTTAGATCTCTGGTTCTTGTACTGGTGGATATATTGAACTTGTGGAGAAAAGGGGATCCAAAACAACTGGATCTCATATGGCACGGTAAGAGTAAAAGATAGAGGAAGATCCCCTCAGTCTAGAAGATCCCCTCAGTCTAGAAGAGGCTGAATAAAGGGATACAACCTTCCAGCCTGTCTTGGTAGATCAGGGTCTTTAGGCCTATGATCTTCTTGGTTAGGAACCTTTGGCGTCCAATTGTTTCATATGCAATCGATAACTGGCCTGATCAATGCAGACTATAAGGAAGTTACTGTGTTTTGCTGTTAGCACTTTTACAAGTTGTTTAAAGTCATTTTTTTACTGTTTAACTGTTGTAGGCTACACACTAAAGTGTGCTAGCCTGATATAAGCATTTAAAGTTGTTTTTGTAAATTTTTCTTGTATCTCTGCCAAAAAAGAAAAAACAAAAAAAAATATTCTTGTTTCCCGCCTTTTCTAAGCTAGTCTAGTCCAGTTTTCAGGTTTTTCTGAAATCAGGACTGTGGTATAAGTTCCTGTGTTGCCCATATCCTTACCTGGAAAGGAGGAAGTTTCTCTCTTCACCAGTGAGAGTGGGGAGCTTTGACCAGCCTATCTGTCCCTGGAGGAGTGGTCACAGCCTTGCAACTTGTTGTTTATTGGCCGTTTTGGGCTAATTCCTAACTCTTTCATCTCCCTGCCTTAAAACCCGCATTTGCACGGTTTTGCGCACCATCGGTTAGCTAGGTTTAAACTATTCCAGGCTTCACGAAGTCTGCTCTTCGATTTTTCCCTTAGAACTAGTCTAACTCTCAAACTAAGCACTCTAACTTATCTTTTACAACCAAGCACTTGCTCCAAGCTCTCAGTAAGCACTAATGAACGCTAACACAACACCTCCCCCATTTACTAAACAATAGTTCAAGGCTCCCTATTTCGTCCCTACCAGGAAATCAGTAAACAGCTCAGTTATCCATACAGGCATGTCCAAAGGGCAGTTTCAGGTAAACTCTCCAGTCCAGCTGGTGAATCTGGGAATCTTGAGGCAATGTTACAATTGCCTCATGTACACAAACAACCCCCTCCTCCTTCCAACAAACAAATGTATGTGAGAGATGCAACTATACAGCCAAACTGGAAGCCAAGCTCTCTCAACCCAAGGCTGGAACAGCCAGTCAGGAGGAGAAGGGAAACACTTGCACCACACTTCCAGTCTCACATAAAACAGTCATACATGCACTAGCAAACAACACACATAAATACTCAAAAACATACTCGGAGGCTCTAAATAAAAATCTGCCCAAGCAGCAGAGACCTGCAAAGCAGCCATCCAAGCAACCTACACCTTCAAACAAAAACCACGTATCACATACTTCACAAAGTCAGTGTGCCAAGCAACCACAGCCCATAAGGCACAACAACATACCCAATACACTAGTAATAGGGGACTCTATTGTCAGGCACACTGACGTCCCACTCAGTAGACTGAACAAGGAGAAGGTTACTGTGAGCTGCCTGTCAGGTGCCAGGATCCGCCACATAACACAGGCACTCAGGTCACTCCAAAACAGGTACAAATATGACTCTGTCATTGTACATGTTGGTGTGAACAACCTGAGATGTACCTCCCTGGACTACATGAAGAGAGACATAGAGGAGCTCTCTGATCATGTAGCACAGGCCGGTATGACCCTGACTCCGAGTAGCATCTTGCCATCACTAAGAATGATGCCACAGTACGAAGAAAAAATTATCAGTTTTAATAATTGGCTAAGCTATTGGTGTCATTCAAAGGGGATCCAGTGTCTGTCAGCCTGGGACGACATGCTCGACAAGACATGCTGTTTTGCCAGAGATGGCTTGCACCTGTCGCCCTTAGGCTTTTGAGTACTGACCAAGGCTCTTGCCACCCCCATAGTGCCTTTTTTAGGCAAGGTTCAGAAGACAAATCCACCTCCATAAACAATACAAGAAACCAAAAACTGAGGGTAATGCTACTCAATGCCAGAAGTCTAAACCTCAAAATGCACGCACTCAAGACACTCCTTAGCATGGAGCAAATTGATATCTGTGCAGTAACAGAAACCTGGTTCAAAGCTCCAGAGAGCACCCTAGCACTACCAGGCTACAACTCATACCATAACTTTCGGCCCCAAAACCCAGATCGAAATACAAAAGGAGGGGGTGTATCCATTTTCATAAAGGATACCCACACCTCCAGGTTAGT